>NC_082665.1:153349936-153658061 GCF_025265405.1 Mesoplodon densirostris | reverse complement strand
TTAACAGAGATATACAAACACAGGTGAAGTATATAATCACCAAAGACCTACGGAATACCAAGAGAAGACAACTCAACATTCTGTCATAACCTACATGGGAAAAGGATCTGAAGAAGAACTGATATATGTATATGTGTAAAAGAACGACATCTTGCACACCTAGAACAAGCAAAACATTTTAATCAAACTTGCTGTGATAAAAAATTAAAATTAAATTAAAAAAACGAATAAGAAGTAGTGAGACATAAACTTAAGGGGCTCTTTCCTGGCACATTCCATTCAAATTTACCACCTAGAACAGGACATACATTGAGGCCCTGTTACCCTAGTAACCAGATCTGGTAAAGGAGAAGTGCTCCCGCCTTGTGGCCGTTTCACACAACAGCAGCTCTAAACCCAGGGCTAACGGTTACTTGATATTCAAAATACTTGCAGGCCTGTAAATGACACGTGCCCTCAAAACAAATCCTTTGGTGATAAATCGAGCAAAAATCTCAAAAGACGTGTATATCTCAAAACGGCAATTTCAAGAGGCATATTATATGTGCATTCTCCCTTCTGTTTCATTTATTTCTTTTTTCTTGTTAAAAAAATGGCATGGAAATAGGCTCAACATCAGTAATTAATAAACCATGAAAATCCAGTGTACAAAAAGGTTCACTTCACAGCCGTCAGAATCATCATCACCAAAAAAGTCTACAAAGAATAAATGCTGGAGGGGTCATAGAGAACTGCGTACCTGCTAGCTGCTGGTGGGATGTAACCTGGTAAGAGCCAATAGTGAGAAGAGAATGGAGGTGCGTTTAAAGGTAAAAATTGAGCCACCATGTTATCTGGTAGGCCCTTTCATACACCTATCACCTGAGTAGACCAGAATCAACAAGACACAGGCTGGCAATCCTGCACTGCAGCATCATTTAACATAGCCAAGACGTGGAAGAAACTAAAATGCCCAGCAACAGAAAAATGCACAAAGGAAAAGTGTCCATGTACACCATGCAATATTAGCCATGGAAAACAATGAAACAGTGCCGTTTGCACCCCCATAGAAAGACCTACAGTTAAACCCCCAATTTTAAGTAAGGAAGAAACCGAAAAACAGATAATCTATGATATCAATTATCGGTGTTACCTAAAAATTGATACCCATGAAATTATTTCCAAGAGGAGGACACGCATGCATTAGGAAAACAAAATTATGTTTAACCAAATGCAAAAGTGTAAGGAATGGATGAATTAGCAGATGGGGTTTTACAGACATGTACTAACACATATGAAATAGATGTCACAAAATAACTATGGAATACCAAGAGAGCTGTACTCAACTCTCTCTAATAACCTACACAGGAAAGGACCCACAGATGAATAGTTAGATACATAGGTATAATGAATCAGATTTTGTACACCTCAAAGAAAAAACATTTTTATCAAATTTGCTCTGATAATCAGTCAAAATTAAATTGAAATAACAAACAAGAAGTAAGGAGATATAAGCTCTTGGGGGTTTGCCCTGGCACATTCCACTCTAACTTGCAGCCTACTAACAGGATTTCCAGAAAAGCTCTGTTGCCCCAAAACCTCGAGTTGGAAATGCAGAAGTGCTGCCGCCTTGTGGCTGTTTTCCGAAAGAGCGGACTTAAACCCACAGCTAACAGTCACTTAACATTCACAAGGACACAGGGCTGTAAGGACACTTGCCGTCCAAAAATGGTGGTGAGGTAGGGAATGGACAAAAGAATTCAAATATGGTAAAAATTTCAAGGAGATAGTATGAAGAGGTAAGTTTCACTCACTCTTTTTAGACAACAAGGAAAATGGATAAAAGCTCAACATCAGGAATTATGAGACTCATGCAAATCGAACCTACAACAAGGTTTCAACTCACGCTAGTCAACTACCATCAGCAAAAGTTCTACAAACAATAAATGCTGAAGGGGTTTTAGAGAACTGTGTACCCTCTAGCTGCTGGTGAGATGTAAAGTGGTAACAGCCAATAATGAGAACAAAAAGGAGCTGCATTTCAAAGTAAAAATTGAGCCACCGTTCCATCCAGCAGGTCCACCGCTGAGCCTCTCACCTCAGAAAACCAGAGTCACGAAGGCACAGGCTGCAACAGCTGCACTGCAGGAATTTTCCCAATAGCCAAGACACGGAAGCAGGCAAAATGTCCATCAACAGATGAATGGATAAAAAACAAGTGGTCCATGTACACAATGAACATTAGCCATGGACAAAAATGAAACACTGCTCTTTGAGGCACCATAGATGAGCCTAGAGATAATCACAGAACATGAAGTAAGTCGGAAAGCAAAAGACACAAACTATGATATCACTTATAGGCGTTATCTAACAACTGACACAAGTGAACATACTTCCACAGAGAAAGACACTCACACACTTAGGAAACATACTATGCTTATCTAAAAGGAAAGGTGCGGGTAATAGGTAAATTAAGATTAAGGTTACCATTCGTGTACAAATACCTATTAAATACATATATCAAAAAGACAGACCATATAGCAAGGGAGGTCTACCGAAAACCCTGCAGTAATTTACATGAGAAGAGGATCTGTACATTTATATATATATATATATATATATATATATGAAAAAATCAATCAGATTGTGTATAGCTAGGACAATCAATATTCTAAAGATTACCCCAATTAAAAAAACTAAAACAAAGAACAAGAAATAAAGTGACATAAACTTATGGGGTTTTTTTTACTGGCACATTCCCTTCTAATTTACAACCTGGCAACAGGACTTCCAAAAAGGCTCTGCTGACCTAGTAACCAGATTTGGGAATGGAGAAATGCTGCCTCCTTGTGGCCGTTTCCCAAACAGCAGCTTTAAACCCAGTGCTAATGGTCACTAAATATTCACACTCATTTCAGGCATGTAAATGACACCTGCGCTCCAAAAACATCCTGGGGTCAAAAATCGATGAAAAATTTAAAAGGGCAGCGTTCCAAGAAGACAATTTCAAGAGGTTTATTGTACTCACTGGTTTTTTCCCCTGTTTTTTGTTTAAGAGAACTAAAACCGGTGTGGCAAAATGCTGAACATTAGGAATTATTAAAGACATGCAAATCCAAATTACAAAAACCTATCAGCTCACACCAGTCAGAATGGCCATCAGGAAAAATTCTGCAAACAATAAATGCTGAAGGAGTTGTGCAGAAATGCGTACGCTCGGTTCAAAGTGGGACATGGTAAGAGCCAGTAACGAAAACACAAAGGTTATTCTTTGAAAAGGTAAATATTGAGCTACCATTCAATCAAGCCTACCCACTGCCGGGCCTATCGCCTGAGAGGATGAGAATCCAAAAGTCACAGGCTGGCAATCCTGCACTCCAGCAATATTTACCATAGGCAACACTTGGAAGCATCGAAAGTGTCCATCAACAGAGGAATGCACAAAGAAGAAGTGGTCCATATACACAACGGAATACGACTCCAATAAAAAATATACATTCAATTTAAAAAACAAACATAAGTAAGGAGACATCAGCCTTTGGGGGTTTATCCAGGCACATTCCTCTCTAATTTATAACCGAGGAAAACCACTGGCAGGAAGGTCTGTTTCCCTAGTTACCAGAGTGGGAAAAGCAGAAATGCTGCCGCCCTCTGCCCGTTACCTGCAACAGAAGCTTTAAAACCTGTGCTAAGTGTCACTTCACATGCACAAGTACTGCTGGGCTGTAAATGAAACCTGCCCTCAAAATGTCTTGAGGGAGGTAATGGCCAAAATATCTCAAAATGTGGCACATACTTCAAGAAAACAATATGAAGACGTAAGCTGTACTCAAAGTTTTAAGCAAAAAAGGAAATGCCGGAAAGGTCAATTTCAAGAGATTATGAGATGCATGCAAATCCAACCACAAACAGGTACCAGCTCACACCAGTGGGAATAAACTTCAGCAAAAATCTACAAGCAATAAATGCTGAAGGGTTTGTGGAGAAGTGCATACCCTCAACGTTAAGTGGGACGTGACCTGGTAAGAGCCACTAATGAGAGCAGAATGGAGGTGCCTTTACATGGTAAACATTTTGCTACCATATGATCCAGCAGGCCCACTCCTGGGCCTATAAACTAAGAAGACAGAACTGGAAAGACACAGGCAGGCAAATCTGCACTGCAGCCGTATTACAATAGCCAAGACATGGAAGCAACCAATAAGTCCATCAACAGATGAGTGGACAAAGAAGAACTGGTACATGTACAGATGGACTATTAGACAAGGAAAAAAATGACACAATGCCATTTGGAGCACCGTAGATGAGTCTAGAGGTGATCACGCAACTTGTGGTAAGTCAGAAAGCGAAAGACACATATCCTATGATATCACTGATAGGTGTTACCTAAAAATTGATACCAGTGAAGATATTTCCACAGAGAAAGGCAATCACAGATTCATTAAACAACCTTATGTTTCAGTAATGGAAAGGTGTGAGGATTGGATACATGAGGTTACTGGGGTTAACAGAGATATACAAACACAGGTGAAGTATATAATCACCAAAGACCTACGGAATACCAAGAGAAGACAACTCAACATTCTGTCATAACCTACATGGGAAAAGGATCTGAAGAAGAACTGATATATGTATATGTGTAAAAGAACGACATCTTGCACACCTAGAACAAGCAAAACATTTTAATCAAACTTGCTGTGATAAAAAATTAAAATTAAATTAAAAAAACGAATAAGAAGTAGTGAGACATAAACTTAAGGGGCTCTTTCCTGGCACATTCCATTCAAATTTACCACCTAGAACAGGACATACATTGAGGCCCTGTTACCCTAGTAACCAGATCTGGTAAAGGAGAAGTGCTCCCGCCTTGTGGCCGTTTCACACAACAGCAGCTCTAAACCCAGGGCTAACGGTTACTTGATATTCAAAATACTTGCAGGCCTGTAAATGACACGTGCCCTCAAAACAAATCCTTTGGTGATAAATCGAGCAAAAATCTCAAAAGACGTGTATATCTCAAAACGGCAATTTCAAGAGGCATATTATATGTGCATTCTCCCTTCTGTTTCATTTATTTCTTTTTTCTTGTTAAAAACATGGCATGGAAATAGGCTCAACATCAGTAATTAATAAACCATGAAAATCCAGTGTACAAAAAGGTTCACTTCACAGCCGTCAGAATCATCATCACCAAAAAAGTCTACAAAGAATAAATGCTGGAGGGGTCATAGAGAACTGCGTACCTGCTAGCTGCTGGTGGGATGTAACCTGGTAAGAGCCAATAGTGAGAAGAGAATGGAGGTGCGTTTAAAGGTAAAAATTGAGCCACCATGTTATCTGGTAGGCCCTTTCATACACCTATCACCTGAGTAGACCAGAATCAGCAAGACACAGGCTGGCAATCCTGCACTGCAGCATCATTTAACATAGCCAAGACGTGGAAGAAACTAAAATGCCCAGCAACAGAAAAATGCACAAAGGAAAAGTGTCCATGTACACCATGCAATATTAGCAATGGAAAACAATGAAACAGTGCCGTTTGCACCCCCATAGAAAGACCTACAGTTAAACCCCCAATTTTAAGTAAGGAAGAAACCGAAAAACAGATAATCTATGATATCAATTATCGGTGTTACTTAAAAATTGATACCCATGAAATTATTTCCAAGAGGAGGACACGCATGCATTAGGAAAACAAAATTATGTTTAACCAAATGCAAAAGTGTAAGGAATGGATGAATTAGCAGATGGGGTTTTACAGACATGTACTAACACATATGAAATAGATGTCACAAAATAACTATGGAATACCAAGAGAGCTGTACTCAACTCTCTCTAATAACCTACACAGGAAAGGACCCACAGATGAATAGTTAGATACATAGGTATAATGAATCAGATTTTGTACACCTCAAAGAAAAAACATTTTTATCAAATTTGCTCTGATAATCAGTCAAAATTAAATTGAAATAACAAACAAGAAGTAAGGAGATATAAGCTCTTGGGGGTTTGCCCTGGCACATTCCACTCTAACTTGCAGCCTACTAACAGGATTTCCAGAAAAGCTCTGTTGCCCCAAAACCTCGAGTTGGAAATGCAGAAGTGCTGCCGCCTTGTGGCTGTTTTCCGAAAGAGCGGACTTAAACCCACAGCTAACAGTCACTTAACATTCACAAGGACACAGGGCTGTAAGGACACTTGCCGTCCAAAAATGGTGGTGAGGTAGGGAATGGACAAAAGAATTCAAATATGGTAAAAATTTCAAGGAGATAGTATGAAGAGGTAAGTTTCACTCACTCTTTTTAGACAACAAGGAAAATGGATAAAAGCTCAACATCAGGAATTATGAGACTCATGCAAATCGAACCTACAACAAGGTTTCAACTCACGCTAGTCAACTACCATCAGCAAAAGTTCTACAAACAATAAATGCTGAAGGGGTTTTAGAGAACTGTGTACCCTCTAGCTGCTGGTGAGATGTAAAGTGGTAACAGCCAATAATGAGAACAAAAAGGAGCTGCATTTCAAAGTAAAAATTGAGCCACCGTTCCATCCAGCAGGTCCACCGCTGAGCCTCTCACCTCAGAAAACCAGAGTCACGAAGGCACAGGCTGCAACAGCTGCACTGCAGGAATTTTCCCAATAGCCAAGACACGGAAGCAGGCAAAATGTCCATCAACAGATGAATGGATAAAAAACAAGTGGTCCATGTACACAATGAACATTAGCCATGGACAAAAATGAAACACTGCTCTTTGAGGCACCATAGATGAGCCTAGAGATAATCACAGAACATGAAGTAAGTCGGAAAGCAAAAGACACAAACTATGATATCACTTATAGGCGTTATCTAACAACTGACACAAGTGAACATACTTCCACAGAGAAAGACACTCACACACTTAGGAAACATACTATGCTTATCTAAAAGGAAAGGTGCGGGTAATAGGTAAATTAAGATTAAGGTTACCATTCGTGTACAAATACCTATTAAATACATATATCAAAAAGACAGACCATATAGCAAGGGAGGTCTACCGAAAACCCTGCAGTAATTTACATGAGAAGAGGATCTGTACATTTATATATATATATATATATATATATGAAAAAATCAATCAGATTGTGTATAGCTAGGACAATCAATATTCTAAAGATTACCCCGATTAAAAAAACTAAAACAAAGAACAAGAAATAAAGTGACATAAACTTATGGGGTTTTTTTTACTGGCACATTCCCTTCTAATTTACAACCTGGCCACAGGACTTCCAAAAAGGCTCTGCTGACCTAGTAACCAGATTTGGGAATGGAGAAATGCTGCCTCCTTGTGGCCGTTTCCCAAACAGCAGCTTTAAACCCAGTGCTAATGGTCACTAAATATTCACACTCATTTCAGGCATGTAAATGACACCTGCGCTCCAAAAACATCCTGGGGTCAAAAATCGATGAAAAATTTAAAAGGGCAGCGTTCCAAGAAGACAATTTCAAGAGGTTTATTGTACTCACTGGTTTTTTCCCCTGTTTTTTGTTTAAGAGAACTAAAACCGGTGTGGCAAAATGCTGAACATTAGGAATTATTAAAGACATGCAAATCCAAATTACAAAAACCTATCAGCTCACACCAGTCAGAATGGCCATCAGGAAAAATTCTGCAAACAATAAATGCTGAAGGAGTTGTGCAGAAATGCGTACGCTCGGTTCAAAGTGGGACATGGTAAGAGCCAGTAACGAAAACACAAAGGTTATTCTTTGAAAAGGTAAATATTGAGCTACCATTCAATCAAGCCTACCCACTGCCGGGCCTATCGCCTGAGAGGATGAGAATCCAAAAGTCACAGGCTGGCAATCCTGCACTCCAGCAATATTTACCATAGGCAACACTTGGAAGCATCGAAAGTGTCCATCAACAGAGGAATGCACAAAGAAGAAGTGGTCCATATACACAACGGAATACGACTCCAATAAAAAATATACATTCAATTTAAAAAACAAACATAAGTAAGGAGACATCAGCCTTTGGGGGTTTATCCAGGCACATTCCTCTCTAATTTATAACCGAGGAAAACCACTGGCAGGAAGGTCTGTTTCCCTAGTTACCAGAGTGGGAAAAGCAGAAATGCTGCCGCCCTCTGCCCGTTACCTGCAACAGAAGCTTTAAAACCTGTGCTAAGTGTCACTTCATATGCACAAGTACTGCTGGGCTGTAAATGAAACCTGCCCTCAAAATGTCTTGAGGGAGGTAATGGCCAAAATATCTCAAAATGTGGCACATACTTCAAGAAAACAATATGAAGACGTAAGCTGTACTCAAAGTTTTAAGCAAAAAAGGAAATGCCGGAAAGGTCAATTTCAAGGGATTATGAGATGCATGCAAATCCAACCACAAACAGGTACCAGCTCACACCAGTGGGAATAAACTTCAGCAAAAATCTACAAGCAATAAATGCTGAAGGGTTTGTGGAGAAGTGCATACCCTCAACGTTAAGTGGGACGTGACCTGGTAAGAGCCACTAATGAGAGCAGAATGGAGGTGCCTTTACATGGTAAACATTTTGCTACCATATGATCCAGCAGGCCCACTCCTGGGCCTATAAACTAAGAAGACAGAACTGGAAAGACACAGGCAGGCAAATCTGCACTGCAGCCGTATTACAATAGCCAAGACATGGAAGCAACCAATAAGTCCATCAACAGATGAGTGGACAAAGAAGAACTGGTACATGTACAGATGGACTATTAGACAAGGAAAAAAATGACACAATGCCATTTGGAGCACCGTAGATGAGTCTAGAGGTGATCACGCAACTTGTGGTAAGTCAGAAAGCGAAAGACACATATCCTATGATATCACTGATAGGTGTTACCTAAAAATTGATACCAGTGAAGATATTTCCACAGAGAAAGGCAATCACAGATTCATTAAACAACCTTATGTTTCAGTAATGGAAAGGTGTGAGGATTGGATACATGAGGTTACTGGGGTTAACAGAGATATACAAACACAGGTGAAGTATATAATCACCAAAGACCTACGGAATACCAAGAGAAGACAACTCAACATTCTGTCATAACCTACATGGGAAAAGGATCTGAAGAAGAACTGATATATGTATATGTGTAAAAGAACGACATCTTGCACACCTAGAACAAGCAAAACATTTTAATCAAACTTGCTGTGATAAAAAATTAAAATTAAATTAAAAAAACGAATAAGAAGTAGTGAGACATAAACTTAAGGGGCTCTTTCCTGGCACATTCCATTCAAATTTACCACCTAGAACAGGACATACATTGAGGCCCTGTTACCCTAGTAACCAGATCTGGTAAAGGAGAAGTGCTCCCGCCTTGTGGCCGTTTCACACAACAGCAGCTCTAAACCCAGGGCTAACGGTTACTTGATATTCAAAATACTTGCAGGCCTGTAAATGACACGTGCCCTCAAAACAAATCCTTCGGTGATAAATCGAGCAAAAATCTCAAAAGACGTGTATATCTCAAAACGGCAATTTCAAGAGGCATATTATATGTGCATTCTCCCTTCTGTTTCATTTATTTCTTTTTTCTTGTTAAAAAAATGGCATGGAAATAGGCTCAACATCAGTAATTAATAAACCATGAAAATCCAGTGTACAAAAAGGTTCACTTCACAGCCGTCAGAATCATCATCACCAAAAAAGTCTACAAAGAATAAATGCTGGAGGGGTCATAGAGAACTGCGTACCTGCTAGCTGCTGGTGGGATGTAACCTGGTAAGAGCCAATAGTGAGAAGAGAATGGAGGTGCGTTTAAAGGTAAAAATTGAGCCACCATGTTATCTGGTAGGCCCTTTCATACACCTATCACCTGAGTAGACCAGAATCAACAAGACACAGGCTGGCAATCCTGCACTGCAGCATCATTTAACATAGCCAAGACGTGGAAGAAACTAAAATGCCCAGCAACAGAAAAATGCACAAAGGAAAAGTGTCCATGTACACCATGCAATATTAGCCATGGAAAACAATGAAACAGTGCCGTTTGCACCCCCATAGAAAGACCTACAGTTAAACCCCCAATTTTAAGTAAGGAAGAAACCGAAAAACAGATAATCTATGATATCAATTATCGGTGTTACCTAAAAATTGATACCCATGAAATTATTTCCAAGAGGAGGACACGCATGCATTAGGAAAACAAAATTATGTTTAACCAAATGCAAAAGTGTAAGGAATGGATGAATTAGCAGATGGGGTTTTACAGACATGTACTAACACATATGAAATAGATGTCACAAAATAACTATGGAATACCAAGAGAGCTGTACTCAACTCTCTCTAATAACCTACACAGGAAAGGACCCACAGATGAATAGTTAGATACATAGGTATAATGAATCAGATTTTGTACACCTCAAAGAAAAAACATTTTTATCAAATTTGCTCTGATAATCAGTCAAAATTAAATTGAAATAACAAACAAGAAGTAAGGAGATATAAGCTCTTGGGGGTTTGCCCTGGCACATTCCACTCTAACTTGCAGCCTACTAACAGGATTTCCAGAAAAGCTCTGTTGCCCCAAAACCTCGAGTTGGAAATGCAGAAGTGCTGCCGCCTTGTGGCTGTTTTCCGAAAGAGCGGACTTAAACCCACAGCTAACAGTCACTTAACATTCACAAGGACACAGGGCTGTAAGGACACTTGCCGTCCAAAAATGGTGGTGAGGTAGGGAATGGACAAAAGAATTCAAATATGGTAAAAATTTCAAGGAGATAGTATGAAGAGGTAAGTTTCACTCACTCTTTTTAGACAACAAGGAAAATGGATAAAAGCTCAACATCAGGAATTATGAGACTCATGCAAATCGAACCTACAACAAGGTTTCAACTCACGCTAGTCAACTACCATCAGCAAAAGTTCTACAAACAATAAATGCTGAAGGGGTTTTAGAGAACTGTGTACCCTCTAGCTGCTGGTGAGATGTAAAGTGGTAACAGCCAATAATGAGAACAAAAAGGAGCTGCATTTCAAAGTAAAAATTGAGCCACCGTTCCATCCAGCAGGTCCACCGCTGAGCCTCTCACCTCAGAAAACCAGAGTCACGAAGGCACAGGCTGCAACAGCTGCACTGCAGGAATTTTCCCAATAGCCAAGACACGGAAGCAGGCAAAATGTCCATCAACAGATGAATGGATAAAAAACAAGTGGTCCATGTACACAATGAACATTAGCCATGGACAAAAATGAAACACTGCTCTTTGAGGCACCATAGATGAGCCTAGAGATAATCACAGAACATGAAGTAAGTCGGAAAGCAAAAGACACAAACTATGATATCACTTATAGGCGTTATCTAACAACTGACACAAGTGAACATACTTCCACAGAGAAAGACACTCACACACTTAGGAAACATACTATGCTTATCTAAAAGGAAAGGTGCGGGTAATAGGTAAATTAAGATTAAGGTTACCATTCGTGTACAAATACCTATTAAATACATATATCAAAAAGACAGACCATATAGCAAGGGAGGTCTACCGAAAACCCTGCAGTAATTTACATGAGAAGAGGATCTGTACATTTATATATATATATATATATATATATATATATATATATATATATATATATGAAAAAATCAATCAGATTGTGTATAGCTAGGACAATCAATATTCTAAAGATTACCCCGATTAAAAAAACTAAAACAAAGAACAAGAAATAAAGTGACATAAACTTATGGGGTTTTTTTTACTGGCACATTCCCTTCTAATTTACAACCTGGCCACAGGACTTCCAAAAAGGCTCTGCTGACCTAGTAACCAGATTTGGGAATGGAGAAATGCTGCCTCCTTGTGGCCGTTTCCCAAACAGCAGCTTTAAACCCAGTGCTAATGGTCACTAAATATTCACACTCATTTCAGGCATGTAAATGACACCTGCGCTCCAAAAACATCCTGGGGTCAAAAATCGATGAAAAATTTAAAAGGGCAGCGTTCCAAGAAGACAATTTCAAGAGGTTTATTGTACTCACTGGTTTTTTCCCCTGTTTTTTGTTTAAGAGAACTAAAACCGGTGTGGCAAAATGCTGAACATTAGGAATTATTAAAGACATGCAAATCCAAATTACAAAAACCTATCAGCTCACACCAGTCAGAATGGCCATCAGGAAAAATTCTGCAAACAATAAATGCTGAAGGAGTTGTGCAGAAATGCGTACGCTCGGTTCAAAGTGGGACATGGTAAGAGCCAGTAACGAAAACACAAAGGTTATTCTTTGAAAAGGTAAATATTGAGCTACCATTCAATCAAGCCTACCCACTGCCGGGCCTATCGCCTGAGAGGATGAGAATCCAAAAGTCACAGGCTGGCAATCCTGCACTCCAGCAATATTTACCATAGGCAACACTTGGAAGCATCGAAAGTGTCCATCAACAGAGGAATGCACAAAGAAGAAGTGGTCCATATACACAACGGAATACGACTCCAATAAAAAATATACATTCAATTTAAAAAACAAACATAAGTAAGGAGACATCAGCCTTTGGGGGTTTATCCAGGCACATTCCTCTCTAATTTATAACCGAGGAAAACCACTGGCAGGAAGGTCTGTTTCCCTAGTTACCAGAGTGGGAAAAGCAGAAATGCTGCCGCCCTCTGCCCGTTACCTGCAACAGAAGCTTTAAAACCTGTGCTAAGTGTCACTTCATATGCACAAGTACTGCTGGGCTGTAAATGAAACCTGCCCTCAAAATGTCTTGAGGGAGGTAATGGCCAAAATATCTCAAAATGTGGCACATACTTCAAGAAAACAATATGAAGACGTAAGCTGTACTCAAAGTTTTAAGCAAAAAAGGAAATGCCGGAAAGGTCAATTTCAAGGGATTATGAGATGCATGCAAATCCAACCACAAACAGGTACCAGCTCACACCAGTGGGAATAAACTTCAGCAAAAATCTACAAGCAATAAATGCTGAAGGGTTTGTGGAGAAGTGCATACCCTCAACGGTAAGTGGGACGTGACCTGGTAAGAGCCTCTAATGAGAGCAGAATGGAGGTGCCTTTACATGGTAAACATTTTGCTACCATATGATCCAGCAGGCCCACTCCTGGGCCTATAAACTAAGAAGACAGAACTGGAAAGACACAGGCAGGCAAATCTGCACTGCAGCCGTATTACAATAGCCAAGACATGGAAGCAACCAATAAGTCCATCAACAGATGAGTGGACAAAGAAGAACTGGTACATGTACAGATGGACTATTAGACAAGGAAAAAAATGACACAATGCCATTTGGAGCACCGTAGATGAGTCTAGAGGTGATCACGCAACTTGTGGTAAGTCAGAAAGCGAAAGACACATATCCTATGATATCACTGATAGGTGTTACCTAAAAATTGATACCAGTGAAGATATTTCCACAGAGAAAGGCAATCACAGATTCATTAAACAACCTTATGTTTCAGTAATGGAAAGGTGTGAGGATTGGATACATGAGGTTACTGGGGTTAACAGAGATATACAAACACAGGTGAAGTATATAATCACCAAAGACCTACGGAATACCAAGAGAAGACAACTCAACATTCTGTCATAACCTACATGGGAAAAGGATCTGAAGAAGAACTGATATATGTATATGTGTAAAAGAACGACATCTTGCACACCTAGAACAAGCAAAACATTTTAATCAAACTTGCTGTGATAAAAAATTAAAATTAAATTAAAAAAACGAATAAGAAGTAGTGAGACATAAACTTAAGGGGCTCTTTCCTGGCACATTCCATTCAAATTTACCACCTAGAACAGGACATACATTGAGGCCCTGTTACCCTAGTAACCAGATCTGGTAAAGGAGAAGTGCTCCCGCCTTGTGGCCGTTTCACACAACAGCAGCTCTAAACCCAGGGCTAACGGTTACTTGATATTCAAAATAATTGCAGGCCTGTAAATGACACGTGCCCTCAAAACAAATCCTTCGGTGATAAATCGAGCAAAAATCTCAAAAGACGTGTATATCTCAAAACGGCAATTTCAAGAGGCATATTATATGTGCATTCTCCCTTCTGTTTCATTTATTTCTTTTTTCTTGTTAAAAAAATGGCATGGAAATAGGCTCAACATCAGTAATTAATAAACCATGAAAATCCAGTGTACAAAAAGGTTCACTTCACAGCCGTCAGAATCATCATCACCAAAAAAGTCTACAAAGAATAAATGCTGGAGGGGTCATAGAGAACTGCGTACCTGCTAGCTGCTGGTGGGATGTAACCTGGTAAGAGCCAATAGTGAGAAGAGAATGGAGGTGCGTTTAAAGGTAAAAATTGAGCCACCATGTTATCTGGTAGGCCCTTTCATACACCTATCACCTGAGTAGACCAGAATCAACAAGACACAGGCTGGCAATCCTGCACTGCAGCATCATTTAACATAGCCAAGACGTGGAAGAAACTAAAATGCCCAGCAACAGAAAAATGCACAAAGGAAAAGTGTCCATGTACACCATGCAATATTAGCCATGGAAAACAATGAAACAGTGCCGTTTGCACCCCCATAGAAAGACCTACAGTTAAACCCCCAATTTTAAGTAAGGAAGAAACCGAAAAACAGATAATCTATGATATCAATTATCGGTGTTACCTAAAAATTGATACCCATGAAATTATTTCCAAGAGGAGGACACGCATGCATTAGGAAAACAAAATTATGTTTAACCAAATGCAAAAGTGTAAGGAATGGATGAATTAGCAGATGGGGTTTTACAGACATGTACTAACACATATGAAATAGATGTCACAAAATAACTATGGAATACCAAGAGAGCTGTACTCAACTCTCTCTAATAACCTACACAGGAAAGGACCCACAGATGAATAGTTAGATACATAGGTATAATGAATCAGATTTTGTACACCTCAAAGAAAAAACATTTTTATCAAATTTGCTCTGATAATCAGTCAAAATTAAATTGAAATAACAAACAAGAAGTAAGGAGATATAAGCTCTTGGGGGTTTGCCCTGGCACATTCCACTCTAACTTGCAGCCTACTAACAGGATTTCCAGAAAAGCTCTGTTGCCCCAAAACCTCGAGTTGGAAATGCAGAAGTGCTGCCGCCTTGTGGCTGTTTTCCGAAAGAGCGGGCTTAAACCCACAGCTAACAGTCACTTAACATTCACAAGGACACAGGGCTGTAAGGACACTTGCCGTCCAAAAATGGTGGTGAGGTAGGGAATGGACAAAAGAATTCAAATATGGTAAAAATTTCAAGGAGATAGTATGAAGAGGTAAGTTTCACTCACTCTTTTTAGACAACAAGGAAAATGGATAAAAGCTCAACATCAGGAATTATGAGACTCATGCAAATCGAACCTACAACAAGGTTTCAACTCACGCTAGTCAACTACCATCAGCAAAAGGTCTACAAACAATAAATGCTGAAGGGGTTTTAGAGAACTGTGTACCCTCTAGCTGCTGGTGAGATGTAAAGTGGTAACAGCCAATAATGAGAACAAAAAGGAGCTGCATTTCAAAGTAAAAATTGAGCCACCGTTCCATCCAGCAGGTCCACCGCTGAGCCTCTCACCTCAGAAAACCAGAGTCACGAAGGCACAGGCTGCAACAGCTGCACTGCAGGAATTTTCCCAATAGCCAAGACACGGAAGCAGGCAAAATGTCCATCAACAGATGAATGGATAAAAAACAAGTGGTCCATGTACACAATGAACATTAGCCATGGACAAAAATGAAACACTGCTCTTTGAGGCACCATAGATGAGCCTAGAGATAATCACAGAACATGAAGTAAGTCGGAAAGCAAAAGACACAAACTATGATATCACTTATAGGCGTTATCTAACAACTGACACAAGTGAACATACTTCCACAGAGAAAGACACTCACACACTTAGGAAACATACTATGCTTATCTAAAAGGAAAGGTGCGGGTAATAGGTAAATTAAGATTAAGGTTACCATTCGTGTACAAATACCTATTAAATACATATATCAAAAAGACAGACCATATAGCAAGGGAGGTCTACCGAAAACCCTGCAGTAATACATGAGAAGAGGATCTGTACATTTATATATATATATATATATATATATATATATATATATATATATGAAAAAATCAATCAGATTGTGTATAGCTAGGACAATCAATATTCTAAAGATTACCCCGATTAAAAAAACTAAAACAAAGAACAAGAAATAAAGTGACATAAACTTATGGGTTTTTTTTTACTGGCACATTCCCTTCTAATTTACAACCTGGCAACAGGACTTCCAAAAAGGCTCTGCTGACCTAGTAACCATATTTGGGAATTGAGAAATGCTGCCTCCTTGTGGCCGTTTCCCAAACAGCAGCTTTAAACCCAGTGCTAATGGTCACTAAATATTCACACTCATTTCAGGCATGTAAATGACACCTGCGCTCCAAAAACATCCTGGGGTCAAAAATCGATGAAAAACTTAAAAGGGCAGCGTTCCAAGAAGACAATTTCAAGAGGTTTATTGTACTCACTGGTTTTTTCCCCTGTTTTTTGTTTAAGAGAACTAAAACCGGTGTGGCAAAATGCTGAACATTAGGAATTATTAAAGACATGCAAATCCAAATTACAAAAACCTATCAGCTCACACCAGTCAGAATGGCCATCAGGAAAAATTCTGCAAACAATAAATGCTGAAGGAGTTGTGCAGAAATGCGTACGCTCGGTTCAAAGTGGGACATGGTAAGAGCCAGTAACGAAAACACAAAGGTTATTCTTTGAAAAGGTAAATATTGAGCTACCATTCAATCAAGCCTACCCACTGCCGGGCCTATCGCCTGAGAGGATGAGAATCCAAAAGTCACAGGCTGGCAATCCTGCACTCCAGCAATATTTACCATAGGCAACACTTGGAAGCATCGAAAGTGTCCATCAACAGAGGAATGCACAAAGAAGAAGTGGTCCATATACACAACGGAATACGACTCCAATAAAAAATATACATTCAATTTAAAAAACAAACATAAGTAAGGAGACATCAGCCTTTGGGGGTTTATCCAGGCACATTCCTCTCTAATTTATAACCGAGGAAAACCACTGGCAGGAAGGTCTGTTTCCCTAGTTACCAGAGTGGGAAAAGCAGAAATGCTGCCGCCCTCTGCCCGTTACCTGCAACAGAAGCTTTAAAACCTGTGCTAAGTGTCACTTCACATGCACAAGTACTGCTGGGCTGTAAATGAAACCTGCCCTCAAAATGTCTTGAGGGAGGTAATGGCCAAAATATCTCAAAATGTGGCACATACTTCAAGAAAACAATATGAAGACGTAAGCTGTACTCAAAGTTTTAAGCAAAAAAGGAAATGCCGGAAAGGTCAATTTCAAGGGATTATGAGATGCATGCAAATCCAACCACAAACAGGTACCAGCTCACACCAGTGGGAATAAACTTCAGCAAAAATCTACAAGCAATAAATGCTGAAGGGTTTGTGGAGAAGTGCATACCCTCAACGGTAAGTGGGACGTGACCTGGTAAGAGCCACTAATGAGAGCAGAATGGAGGTGCCTTTACATGGTAAACATTTTGCTACCATATGATCCAGCAGGCCCACTCCTGGGCCTATAAACTAAGAAGACAGAACTGGAAAGACACAGGCAGGCAAATCTGCACTGCAGCCGTATTACAATAGCCAAGACATGGAAGCAACCAATAAGTCCATCAACAGATGAGTGGACAAAGAAGAACTGGTACATGTACAGATGGACTATTAGACAAGGAAAAAAATGACACAATGCCATTTGGAGCACCGTAGATGAGTCTAGAGGTGATCACGCAACTTGTGGTAAGTCAGAAAGCGAAAGACACATATCCTATGATATCACTGATAGGTGTTACCTAAAAATTGATACCAGTGAAGATATTTCCACAGAGAAAGGCAATCACAGATTCATTAAACAACCTTATGTTTCAGTAATGGAAAGGTGTGAGGATTGGATACATGAGGTTACTGGGGTTAACAGAGATATACAAACACAGGTGAAGTATATAATCACCAAAGACCTACGGAATACCAAGAGAAGACAACTCAACATTCTGTCATAACCTACATGGGAAAAGGATCTGAAGAAGAACTGATATATGTATATGTGTAAAAGAACGACATCTTGCACACCTAGAACAAGCAAAACATTTTAATCAAACTTGCTGTGATAAAAAATTAAAATTAAATTAAAAAAACGAATAAGAAGTAGTGAGACATAAACTTAAGGGGCTCTTTCCTGGCACATTCCATTCAAATTTACCACCTAGAACAGGACATACATTGAGGCCCTGTTACCCTAGTAACCAGATCTGGTAAAGGAGAACTGCTCCCGCCTTGTGGCCGTTTCACACAACAGCAGCTCTAAACCCAGGGCTAACGGTTACTTGATATTCAAAATACTTGCAGGCCTGTAAATGACACGTGCCCTCAAAACAAATCCTTCGGTGATAAATCGAGCAAAAATCTCAAAAGACGTGTATATCTCAAAACGGCAATTTCAAGAGGCATATTATATGTGCATTCTCCCTTCTGTTTCATTTATTTCTTTTTTCTTGTTAAAAAAATGGCATGGAAATAGGCTCAACATCAGTAATTAATAAACCATGAAAATCCAGTGTACAAAAAGGTTCACTTCACAGCCGTCAGAGTCATCATCACCAAAAACGTCTACAAAGAATAAATGCTGGAGGGGTCATAGAGAACTGCGTACCTGCTAGCTGCTGGTGGGATGTAACCTGGTAAGAGCCAATAGTGAGAAGAGAATGGAGGTGCGTTTAAAGGTAAAAATTGAGCCACCATGTTATCTGGTAGGCCCTTTCATACACCTATCACCTGAGTAGACCAGAATCAACAAGACACAGGCTGGCAATCCTGCACTGCAGCATCATTTAACATAGCCAAGACGTGGAAGAAACTAAAATGCCCAGCAACAGAAAAATGCACAAAGGAAAAGTGTCCATGTACACCATGCAATATTAGCCATGGAAAACAATGAAACAGTGCCGTTTGCACCCCCATAGAAAGACCTACAGTTAAACCCCCAATTTTAAGTAAGGAAGAAACCGAAAAACAGATAATCTATGATATCAATTATCGGTGTTACCTAAAAATTGATACCCATGAAATTATTTCCAAGAGGAGGACACGCATGCATTAGGAAAACAAAATTATGTTTAACCAAATGCAAAAGTGTAAGGAATGGATGAATTAGCAGATGGGGTTTTACAGACATGTACTAACACATATGAAATAGATGTCACAAAATAACTATGGAACACCAAGAGAGCTGTACTCAACTCTCTCTAATAACCTACACAGGAAAGGACCCACAGATGAATAGTTAGATACATAGGTATAATGAATCAGATTTTGTACACCTCAAAGAAAAAACATTTTTATCAAATTTGCTCTGATAATCAGTCAAAATTAAATTGAAATAACAAACAAGAAGTAAGGAGATATAAGCTCTTGGGGGTTTGCCCTGGCACATTCCACTCTAACTTGCAGCCTACTAACAGGATTTCCAGAAAAGCTCTGTTGCCCCAAAACCTCGAGTTGGAAATGCAGAAGTGCTGCCGCCTTGTGGCTGTTTTCCGAAAGAGCGGACTTAAACCCACAGCTAACAGTCACTTAACATTCACAAGGACACAGGGCTGTAAGGACACTTGCCGTCCAAAAATGGTGGTGAGGTAGGGAATGGACAAAAGAATTCAAATATGGTAAAAATTTCAAGGAGATAGTATGAAGAGGTAAGTTTCACTCACTCTTTTTAGACAACAAGGAAAATGGATAAAAGCTCAACATCAGGAATTATGAGACTCATGCAAATCGAACCTACAACAAGGTTTCAACTCACGCTAGTCAACTACCATCAGCAAAAGTTCTACAAACAATAAATGCTGAAGGGGTTTTAGAGAACTGTGTACCCTCTAGCTGCTGGTGAGATGTAAAGTGGTAACAGCCAATAATGAGAACAAAAAGGAGCTGCATTTCAAAGTAAAAATTGAGCCACCGTTCCATCCAGCAGGTCCACCGCTGAGCCTCTCACCTCAGAAAACCAGAGTCACGAAGGCACAGGCTGCAACAGCTGCACTGCAGGAATTTTCCCAATAGCCAAGACACGGAAGCAGGCAAAATGTCCATCAACAGATGAATGGATAAAAAACAAGTGGTCCATGTACACAATGAACATTAGCCATGGACAAAAATGAAACACTGCTCTTTGAGGCACCATAGATGAGCCTAGAGATAATCACAGAACATGAAGTAAGTCGGAAAGCAAAAGACACAAACTATGATATCACTTATAGGCGTTATCTAACAACTGACACAAGTGAACATACTTCCACAGAGAAAGACACTCACACACTTAGGAAACATACTATGCTTATCTAAAAGGAAAGGTGCGGGTAATAGGTAAATTAAGATTAAGGTTACCATTCGTGTACAAATACCTATTAAATACATATATCAAAAAGACAGACCAGGGCCTCCCTGGTGGCGCAAGTGGTTGAGAGTCTGCCTGCCGATGCAGGGGATACGGGTTCGTGCCCCGGTCTGGGAGGATCCCATATGCCGCGGAGCGGCTGGGCCCGTGAGCCATGGACGCTGAGCCTGCGCGTCCGGAGCCTGCACGTCCGGAGCCTGTGCTCCGCAACGGGGGAGGCCACAACAGTGAGAGGCCCGCATACCGCAAAAAAAAAAAAAAAAAAAAAAGACAGACCATATAGCAAGGGAGGTCTACCGAAAACCCTGCAGTAATTTACATGAGAAGAGGATCTGTACATTTATATATATATATATATATATATATATATATATATATATATATATATGAAAAAATCAATCAGATTGTGTATAGCTAGGACAATCAATATTCTAAAGATTACCCCGATTAAAAAAACTAAAACAAAGAACAAGAAATAAAGTGACATAAACTTATGGGGTTTTTTTTACTGGCACATTCCCTTCTAATTTACAACCTGGCCACAGGACTTCCAAAAAGGCTCTGCTGACCTAGTAACCAGATTTGGGAATGGAGAAATGCTGCCTCCTTGTGGCCGTTTCCCAAACAGCAGCTTTAAACCCAGTGCTAATGGTCACTAAATATTCACACTCATTTCAGGCATGTAAATGACACCTGCGCTCCAAAAACATCCTGGGGTCAAAAATCGATGAAAAATTTAAAAGGGCAGCGTTCCAAGAAGACAATTTCAAGAGGTTTATTGTACTCACTGGTTTTTTCCCCTGTTTTTTGTTTAAGAGAACTAAAACCGGTGTGGCAAAATGCTGAACATTAGGAATTATTAAAGACATGCAAATCCAAATTACAAAAACCTATCAGCTCACACCAGTCAGAATGGCCATCAGGAAAAATTCTGCAAACAATAAATGCTGAAGGAGTTGTGCAGAAATGCGTACGCTCGGTTCAAAGTGGGACATGGTAAGAGCCAGTAACGAAAACACAAAGGTTATTCTTTGAAAAGGTAAATATTGAGCTACCATTCAATCAAGCCTACCCACTGCCGGGCCTATCGCCTGAGAGGATGAGAATCCAAAAGTCACAGGCTGGCAATCCTGCACTCCAGCAATATTTACCATAGGCAACACTTGGAAGCATCGAAAGTGTCCATCAACAGAGGAATGCACAAAGAAGAAGTGGTCCATATACACAACGGAATACGACTCCAATAAAAAATATACATTCAATTTAAAAAACAAACATAAGTAAGGAGACATCAGCCTTTGGGGGTTTATCCAGGCACATTCCTCTCTAATTTATAACCGAGGAAAACCACTGGCAGGAAGGTCTGTTTCCCTAGTTACCAGAGTGGGAAAAGCAGAAATGCTGCCGCCCTCTGCCCGTTACCTGCAACAGAAGCTTTAAAACCTGTGCTAAGTGTCACTTCATATGCACAAGTACTGCTGGGCTGTAAATGAAACCTGCCCTCAAAATGTCTTGAGGGAGGTAATGGCCAAAATATCTCAAAATGTGGCACATACTTCAAGAAAACAATATGAAGACGTAAGCTGTACTCAAAGTTTTAAGCAAAAAAGGAAATGCCGGAAAGGTCAATTTCAAGGGATTATGAGATGCATGCAAATCCAACCACAAACAGGTACCAGCTCACACCAGTGGGAATAAACTTCAGCAAAAATCTACAAGCAATAAATGCTGAAGGGTTTGTGGAGAAGTGCATACCCTCAACGGTAAGTGGGACGTGACCTGGTAAGAGCCACTAATGAGAGCAGAATGGAGGTGCCTTTACATGGTAAACATTTTGCTACCATATGATCCAGCAGGCCCACTCCTGGGCCTATAAACTAAGAAGACAGAACTGGAAAGACACAGGCAGGCAAATCTGCACTGCAGCCGTATTACAATAGCCAAGACATGGAAGCAACCAATAAGTCCATCAACAGATGAGTGGACAAAGAAGAACTGGTACATGTACAGATGGACTATTAGACAAGGAAAAAAATGACACAATGCCATTTGGAGCACCGTAGATGAGTCTAGAGGTGATCACGCAACTTGTGGTAAGTCAGAAAGCGAAAGACACATATCCTATGATATCACTGATAGGTGTTACCTAAAAATTGATACCAGTGAAGATATTTCCACAGAGAAAGGCAATCACAGATTCATTAAACAACCTTATGTTTCAGTAATGGAAAGGTGTGAGGATTGGATACATGAGGTTACTGGGGTTAACAGAGATATACAAGCACAGGTGAAGTATATAATCACCAAAGACCTACGGAATACCAAGAGAAGACAACTCAACATTCTGTCATAACCTACATGGGAAAAGGATCTGAAGAAGAACTGATATATGTATATGTGTAAAAAAACGACATCTTGCACACCTAGAACAAGCAAAACATTTTAATCAAACTTGCTGTGATAAAAAACTAAAATTAAATTAAAAAAACGAATAAGAAGTAGTGAGACATAAACTTAAGGGGCTCTTTCCTGGCACATTCCATTCAAATTTACCACCTAGAACAGGACATACATTGAGGCCCTGTTACCCTAGTAACCAGATCTGGTAAAGGAGAAGTGCTCCCGCCTTGTGGCCGTTTCACACAACAGCAGCTCTAAACCCAGGGCTAACGGTTACTTGATATTCAAAATAATTGCAGGCCTGTAAATGACACGTGCCCTCAAAACAAATCCTTCGGTGATAAATCGAGCAAAAATCTCAAAAGACGTGTATATCTCAAAACGGCAATTTCAAGAGGCATATTATATGTGCATTCTCCCTTCTGTTTCATTTATTTCTTTTTTCTTGTTAAAAACATGGCATGGAAATAGGCTCAACATCAGTAATTAATAAACCATGAAAATCCAGTGTACAAAAAGGTTCACTTCACAGCCGTCAGAGTCATCATCACCAAAAACGTCTACAAAGAATAAATGCTGGAGGGGTCATAGAGAACTGCGTACCTGCTAGCTGCTGGTGGGATGTAACCTGGTAAGAGCCAATAGTGAGAAGAGAATGGAGGTGCGTTTAAAGGTAAAAATTGAGCCACCATGTTATCTGGTAGGCCCTTTCATACACCTATCACCTGAGTAGACCAGAATCAACAAGACACAGGCTGGCAATCCTGCACTGCAGCATCATTTAACATAGCCAAGACGTGGAAGAAACTAAAATGCCCAGCAACAGAAAAATGCACAAAGGAAAAGTGTCCATGTACACCATGCAATATTAGCCATGGAAAACAATGAAACAGTGCCGTTTGCACCCCCATAGAAAGACCTACAGTTAAACCCCCAATTTTAAGTAAGGAAGAAACCGAAAAACAGATAATCTATGATATCAATTATCGGTGTTACCTAAAAATTGATACCCATGAAATTATTTCCAAGAGGAGGACACGCATGCATTAGGAAAACAAAATTATGTTTAACCAAATGCAAAAGTGTAAGGAATGGATGAATTAGCAGATGGGGTTTTACAGACATGTACTAACACATATGAAATAGATGTCACAAAATAACTATGGAACACCAAGAGAGCTGTACTCAACTCTCTCTAATAACCTACACAGGAAAGGACCCACAGATGAATAGTTAGATACATAGGTATAATGAATCAGATTTTGTACACCTCAAAGAAAAAACATTTTTATCAAATTTGCTCTGATAATCAGTCAAAATTAAATTGAAATAACAAACAAGAAGTAAGGAGATATAAGCTCTTGGGGGTTTGCCCTGGCACATTCCACTCTAACTTGCAGCCTACTAACAGGATTTCCAGAAAAGCTCTGTTGCCCCAAAACCTCGAGTTGGAAATGCAGAAGTGCTGCCGCCTTGTGGCTGTTTTCCGAAAGAGCGGACTTAAACCCACAGCTAACAGTCACTTAACATTCACAAGGACACAGGGCTGTAAGGACACTTGCCGTCCAAAAATGGTGGTGAGGTAGGGAATGGACAAAAGAATTCAAATATGGTAAAAATTTCAAGGAGATAGTATGAAGAGGTAAGTTTCACTCACTCTTTTTAGACAACAAGGAAAATGGATAAAAGCTCAACATCAGGAATTATGAGACTCATGCAAATCGAACCTACAACAAGGTTTCAACTCACGCTAGTCAACTACCATCAGCAAAAGTTCTACAAACAATAAATGCTGAAGGGGTTTTAGAGAACTGTGTACCCTCTAGCTGCTGGTGAGATGTAAAGTGGTAACAGCCAATAATGAGAACAAAAAGGAGCTGCATTTCAAAGTAAAAATTGAGCCACCGTTCCATCCAGCAGGTCCACCGCTGAGCCTCTCACCTCAGAAAACCAGAGTCACGAAGGCACAGGCTGCAACAGCTGCACTGCAGGAATTTTCCCAATAGCCAAGACACGGAAGCAGGCAAAATGTCCATCAACAGATGAATGGATAAAAAACAAGTGGTCCATGTACACAATGAACATTAGCCATGGACAAAAATGAAACACTGCTCTTTGAGGCACCATAGATGAGCCTAGAGATAATCACAGAACATGAAGTAAGTCGGAAAGCAAAAGACACAAACTATGATATCACTTATAGGCGTTATCTAACAACTGACACAAGTGAACATACTTCCACAGAGAAAGACACTCACACACTTAGGAAACATACTATGCTTATCTAAAAGGAAAGGTGCGGGTAATAGGTAAATTAAGATTAAGGTTACCATTCGTGTACAAATACCTATTAAATACATATATCAAAAAGACAGACCAGGGCCTCCCTGGTGGCGCAAGTGGTTGAGAGTCTGCCTGCCGATGCAGGGGATACGGGTTCGTGCCCCGGTCTGGGAGGATCCCATATGCCGCGGAGCGGCTGGGCCCGTGAGCCATGGACGCTGAGCCTGCGCGTCCGGAGCCTGCACGTCCGGAGCCTGTGCTCCGCAACGGGGGAGGCCACAACAGTGAGAGGCCCGCATACCGCAAAAAAAAAAAAAAAAAAAAAAGACAGACCATATAGCAAGGGAGGTCTACCGAAAACCCTGCAGTAATTTACATGAGAAGAGGATCTGTACATTTATATATATATATATATATATATATATATATATATATATATATATGAAAAAATCAATCAGATTGTGTATAGCTAGGACAATCAATATTCTAAAGATTACCCCGATTAAAAAAACTAAAACAAAGAACAAGAAATAAAGTGACATAAACTTATGGGGTTTTTTTTACTGGCACATTCCCTTCTAATTTACAACCTGGCCACAGGACTTCCAAAAAGGCTCTGCTGACCTAGTAACCAGATTTGGGAATGGAGAAATGCTGCCTCCTTGTGGCCGTTTCCCAAACAGCAGCTTTAAACCCAGTGCTAATGGTCACTAAATATTCACACTCATTTCAGGCATGTAAATGACACCTGCGCTCCAAAAACATCCTGGGGTCAAAAATCGATGAAAAATTTAAAAGGGCAGCGTTCCAAGAAGACAATTTCAAGAGGTTTATTGTACTCACTGGTTTTTTCCCCTGTTTTTTGTTTAAGAGAACTAAAACCGGTGTGGCAAAATGCTGAACATTAGGAATTATTAAAGACATGCAAATCCAAATTACAAAAACCTATCAGCTCACACCAGTCAGAATGGCCATCAGGAAAAATTCTGCAAACAATAAATGCTGAAGGAGTTGTGCAGAAATGCGTACGCTCGGTTCAAAGTGGGACATGGTAAGAGCCAGTAACGAAAACACAAAGGTTATTCTTTGAAAAGGTAAATATTGAGCTACCATTCAATCAAGCCTACCCACTGCCGGGCCTATCGCCTGAGAGGATGAGAATCCAAAAGTCACAGGCTGGCAATCCTGCACTCCAGCAATATTTACCATAGGCAACACTTGGAAGCATCGAAAGTGTCCATCAACAGAGGAATGCACAAAGAAGAAGTGGTCCATATACACAACGGAATACGACTCCAATAAAAAATATACATTCAATTTAAAAAACAAACATAAGTAAGGAGACATCAGCCTTTGGGGGTTTATCCAGGCACATTCCTCTCTAATTTATAACCGAGGAAAACCACTGGCAGGAAGGTCTGTTTCCCTAGTTACCAGAGTGGGAAAAGCAGAAATGCTGCCGCCCTCTGCCCGTTACCTGCAACAGAAGCTTTAAAACCTGTGCTAAGTGTCACTTCATATGCACAAGTACTGCTGGGCTGTAAATGAAACCTGCCCTCAAAATGTCTTGAGGGAGGTAATGGCCAAAATATCTCAAAATGTGGCACATACTTCAAGAAAACAATATGAAGACGTAAGCTGTACTCAAAGTTTTAAGCAAAAAAGGAAATGCCGGAAAGGTCAATTTCAAGGGATTATGAGATGCATGCAAATCCAACCACAAACAGGTACCAGCTCACACCAGTGGGAATAAACTTCAGCAAAAATCTACAAGCAATAAATGCTGAAGGGTTTGTGGAGAAGTGCATACCCTCAACGGTAAGTGGGACGTGACCTGGTAAGAGCCACTAATGAGAGCAGAATGGAGGTGCCTTTACATGGTAAACATTTTGCTACCATATGATCCAGCAGGCCCACTCCTGGGCCTATAAACTAAGAAGACAGAACTGGAAAGACACAGGCAGGCAAATCTGCACTGCAGCCGTATTACAATAGCCAAGACATGGAAGCAACCAATAAGTCCATCAACAGATGAGTGGACAAAGAAGAACTGGTACATGTACAGATGGACTATTAGACAAGGAAAAAAATGACACAATGCCATTTGGAGCACCGTAGATGAGTCTAGAGGTGATCACGCAACTTGTGGTAAGTCAGAAAGCGAAAGACACATATCCTATGATATCACTGATAGGTGTTACCTAAAAATTGATACCAGTGAAGATATTTCCACAGAGAAAGGCAATCACAGATTCATTAAACAACCTTATGTTTCAGTAATGGAAAGGTGTGAGGATTGGATACATGAGGTTACTGGGGTTAACAGAGATATACAAACACAGGTGAAGTATATAATCACCAAAGACCTACGGAATACCAAGAGAAGACAACTCAACATTCTGTCATAACCTACATGGGAAAAGGATCTGAAGAAGAACTGATATATGTATATGTGTAAAAGAACGACATCTTGCACACCTAGAACAAGCAAAACATTTTAATCAAACTTGCTGTGATAAAAAATTAAAATTAAATTAAAAAAACGAATAAGAAGTAGTGAGACATAAACTTAAGGGGCTCTTTCCTGGCACATTCCATTCAAATTTACCACCTAGAACAGGACATACATTGAGGCCCTGTTACCCTAGTAACCAGATCTGGTAAAGGAGAACTGCTCCCGCCTTGTGGCCGTTTCACACAACAGCAGCTCTAAACCCAGGGCTAACGGTTACTTGATATTCAAAATACTTGCAGGCCTGTAAATGACACGTGCCCTCAAAACAAATCCTTCGGTGATAAATCGAGCAAAAATCTCAAAAGACGTGTATATCTCAAAACGGCAATTTCAAGAGGCATATTATATGTGCATTCTCCCTTCTGTTTCATTTATTTCTTTTTTCTTGTTAAAAAAATGGCATGGAAATAGGCTCAACATCAGTAATTAATAAACCATGAAAATCCAGTGTACAAAAAGGTTCACTTCACAGCCGTCAGAATCATCATCACCAAAAAAGTCTACAAAGAATAAATGCTGGAGGGGTCATAGAGAACTGCGTACCTGCTAGCTGCTGGTGGGATGTAACCTGGTAAGAGCCAATAGTGAGAAGAGAACGGAGGTGCGTTTAAAGGTAAAAATAGAGCCACCATGTTATCTGGTAGGCCCTTTCATACACCTATCACCTGAGTAGACCAGACAACAAGACACAGGCTGGCAATCCTGCACTGCAGCATCATTTAACATAGCCAAGACGTGGAAGAAACTAAAATGCCCAGCAACAGAAAAATGCACAAAGAAAAAGTGTCCATGTACACCATGCAATATTAGCCATGGAAAACAATGAAACAGTGCCGTTTGCACCCCCATAGAAAGACCTACAGTTAAACCCCCAATTTTAAGTAAGGAAGAAACCGAAAAACAGATAATCTATGATATCAATTATCGGTGTTACCTAAAAATTGATACCCATGAAATTATTTCCAAGAGGAGGACACGCATGCATTAGGAAAACAAAATTATGTTTAACCAAATGCAAAAGTGTAAGGAATGGATGAATTAGCAGATGGGGTTTTACAGACATGTACTAACACATATGAAATAGATGTCACAAAATAACTATGGAATACCAAGAGAGCTGTACTCAACTCTCTCTAATAACCTACACAGGAAAGGACCCACAGATGAATAGTTAGATACATAGGTATAATGAATCAGATTTTGTACACCTCAAAGAAAAAACATTTTTATCAAATTTGCTCTGATAATCAGTCAAAATTAAATTGAAATAACAAACAAGAAGTAAGGAGATATAAGCTCTTGGGGGTTTGCTCTGGCACATTCCACTCTAACTTGCAGCCTACTAACAGGATTTCCAGAAAAGCTCTGTTGCCCCAAAACCTCGAGTTGGAAATGCAGAAGTGCTGCCGCCTTGTGGCTGTTTTCCGAAAGAGCGGACTTAAACCCACAGCTAACAGTCACTTAACATTCACAAGGACACAGGGCTGTAAGGACACTTGCCGTCCAAAAATTGTGGTGAGGTAGGGAATGGACAAAAGAATTCAAATATGGTAAAAATTTCAAGGAGATAGTATGAAGAGGTAAGTTTCACTCACTCTTTTTAGACAACAAGGAAAATGGATAAAAGCTCAACATCAGGAATTATGAGACTCATGCAAATCGAACCTACAACAAGGTTTCAACTCACGCTAGTCAACTACCATCAGCAAAAGTTCTACAAACAATAAATGCTGAAGGGGTTTTAGAGAACTGTGTACCCTCTAGCTGCTGGTGAGATGTAAAGTGGTAACAGCCAATAATGAGAACAAAAAGGAGCTGCATTTCAAAGTAAAAATTGAGCCACCGTTCCATCCAGCAGGTCCACCGCTGAGCCTCTCACCTCAGAAAACCAGAGTCACGAAAGCACAGGCTGCAACAGCTGCACTGCAGGAATTTTCCCAAAAGCCAAGACACGGAAGCAGGCAAAATGTCCATCAACAGATGAATGGATAAAAAACAAGTGGTCCATGTACACAATGAACATTAGCCATGGACAAAAATGAAACACTGCTCTTTGAGGCACCATAGATGAGCCTAGAGATAATCACAGAACATGAAGTAAGTCGGAAAGCAAAAGACACAAACTATGATATCACTTATAGGCGTTATCTAACAACTGACACAAGTGAACATACTTCCACAGAGAAAGACACTCACACACTTAGGAAACATACTATGCTTATCTAAAAGGAAAGGTGCGGGTAATAGGTAAATTAAGATTAAGGTTACCATTCGTGTACAAATACCTATTAAATACATATATCAAAAAGACAGACCATATAGCAAGGGAGGTCTACCGAAAACCCTGCAGTAATTTCATGAGAAGAGGATCTGTACATTTATATATATATATATATATATATATATATATATATATATATATATATATATATATATATATGAAAAAATCAATCAGATTGTGTATAGCTAGGACAATCAATATTCTAAAGATTACCCCGATTAAAAAAACTAAAACAAAGAACAAGAAATAAAGTGACATAAACTTATGGGGTTTTTTTACTGGCACATTCCCTTCTAATTTACAACCTGGCAACAGGACTTCCAAAAACGCTCTGCTGACCTAGTAACCAGATTTGGGAATGGAGAAATGCTGCCTCCTTGTGGCCGTTTCCCAAACAGCAGCTTTAAACCCAGTGCTAATGGTCACTAAATATTCACACTCATTTCAGGCATGTAAATGACACCTGCGCTCCAAAAACATCCTGGGGTCAAAAATCGATGAAAAATTTAAAAGGGCAGCGTTCCAAGAAGACAATTTCAAGAGGTTTATTGCACTCACTGGTTTTTTCCCCTGTTTTTTGTTTAAGAGAACTAAAACCGGTGTGGCAAAATGCTGAACATTAGGAATTATTAAAGACATGCAAATCCAAATTACAAAAACCTATCAGCTCACACCAGTCAGAATGGCCATCAGGAAAAATTCTGCAAACAATAAATGCTGAAGGAGTTGTGCAGAAATGCGTACGCTCGGTTCAAAGTGGGACATGGTAAGAGCCAGTAACGAAAACACAAAGGTTATTCTTTGAAAAGGTAAATATTGAGCTACCATTCAATCAAGCCTACCCACTGCCGGGCCTATCGCCTGAGAGGATGAGAATCCAAAAGTCACAGGCTGGCAATCCTGCACTCCAGCAATATTTACCATAGGCAACACTTGGAAGCATCGAAAGTGTCCATCAACAGAGGAATGCACAAAGAAGAAGTGGTCCATATACACAACGGAATACGACTCCAATAAAAAATATACATTCAATTTAAAAAACAAACATAAGTAAGGAGACATCAGCCTTTGGGGGTTTATCCAGGCACATTCCTCTCTAATTTATAACCGAGGAAAACCGCTGGCAGGAAGGTCTGTTTCCCTAGTTACCAGAGTGGGAAAAGCAGAAATGCTGCCGCCCTCTGCCCGTTACCTGCAACAGAAGCTTTAAAACCTGTGCTAAGTGTCACTTCATATGCACAAGTACTGCTGGGCTGTAAATGAAACCTGCCCTCAAAATGTCTTGAGGGAGGTAATGGCCAAAATATCTCAAAATGTGGCACATACTTCAAGAAAACAATATGAAGACGTAAGCTGTACTCAAAGTTTTAAGCAAAAAAGGAAATGCCGGAAAGGTCAATTTCAAGGGATTATGAGATGCATGCAAATCCAACCACAAACAGGTACCAGCTCACACCAGTGGGAATAAACTTCAGCAAAAATCTACAAGCAATAAATGCTGAAGGGTTTGTGGAGAAGTGCATACCCTCAACGTTAAGTGGGACGTGACCTGGTAAGAGCCACTAATGAGAGCAGAATGGAGGTGCCTTTACATGGTAAACATTTTGCTACCATATGATCCAGCAGGCCCACTCCTGGGCCTATAAACTAAGAAGACAGAACTGGAAAGACACAGGCAGGCAAATCTGCACTGCAGCCGTATTACAATAGCCAAGACATGGAAGCAACCAATAAGTCCATCAACAGATGAGTGGACAAAGAAGAACTGGTACATGTACAGATGGACTATTAGACAAGGAAAAAAATGACACAATGCCATTTGGAGCACCGTAGATGAGTCTAGAGGTGATCACGCAACTTGTGGTAAGTCAGAAAGCGAAAGACACATATCCTATGATATCACTGATAGGTGTTACCTAAAAATTGATACCAGTGAAGATATTTCCACAGAGAAAGGCAATCACAGATTCATTAAACAACCTTATGTTTCAGTAATGGAAAGGTGTGAGGATTGGATACATGAGGTTACTGGGGTTAACAGAGATATACAAACACAGGTGAAGTATATAATCACCAAAGACCTACGGAATACCAAGAGAAGACAACTCAACATTCTGTCATAACCTACATGGGAAAAGGATCTGAAGAAGAACTGATATATGTATATGTGTAAAAGAACGACATCTTGCACACCTAGAACAAGCAAAACATTTTAATCAAACTTGCTGTGATAAAAAATTAAAATTAAATTAAAAAAACGAATAAGAAGTAGTGAGACATAAACTTAAGGGGCTCTTTCCTGGCACATTCCATTCAAATTTACCACCTAGAACAGGACATACATTGAGGCCCTGTTACCCTAGTAACCAGATCTGGTAAAGGAGAAGTGCTCCCGCCTTGTGGCCGTTTCACACAACAGCAGCTCTAAATCCAGGGCTAACGGTTACTTGATATTCAAAATACTTGCAGGCCTGTAAATGACACGTGCCCTCAAAACAAATCCTTCGGTGATAAATCGAGCAAAAATCTCAAAAGACGTGTATATCTCAAAACGGCAATTTCAAGAGGCATATTATATGTGCATTCTCCCTTCTGTTTCATTTATTTCTTTTTTCTTGTTAAAAAAATGGCATGGAAATAGGCTCAACATCAGTAATTAATAAACCATGAAAATCCAGTGTACAAAAAGGTTCACTTCACAGCCGTCAGAATCATCATCACCAAAAAAGTCTACAAAGAATAAATGCTGGAGGGGTCATAGAGAACTGCGTACCTGCTAGCTGCTGGTGGGATGTAACCTGGTAAGAGCCAATAGTGAGAAGAGAATGGAGGTGCGTTTAAAGGTAAAAATTGAGCCACCATGTTATCTGGTAGGCCCTTTCATACACCTATCACCTGAGTAGACCAGAATCAACAAGACACAGGCTGGCAATCCTGCACTGCAGCATCATTTAACATAGCCAAGACGTGGAAGAAACTAAAATGCCCAGCAACAGAAAAATGCACAAAGAAAAAGTGTCCATGTACACCATGCAATATTAGCCATGGAAAACAATGAAACAGTGCCGTTTGCACCCCCATAGAAAGACCTACAGTTAAACCCCCAATTTTAAGTAAGGAAGAAACCGAAAAACAGATAATCTATGATATCAATTATCGGTGTTACCTAAAAATTGATACCCATGAAATTATTTCCAAGAGGAGGACACGCATGCATTAGGAAAACAAAATTATGTTTAACCAAATGCAAAAGTGTAAGGAATGGATGAATTAGCAGATGGGGTTTTACAGACATGTACTAACACATATGAAATAGATGTCACAAAATAACTATGGAATACCAAGAGAGCTGTACTCAACTCTCTCTAATAACCTACACAGGAAAGGACCCACAGATGAATAGTTAGATACATAGGTATAATGAATCAGATTTTGTACACCTCAAAGAAAAAACATTTTTATCAAATTTGCTCTGATAATCAGTCAAAATTAAATTGAAATAACAAACAAGAAGTAAGGAGATATAAGCTCTTGGGGGTTTGCCCTGGCACATTCCACTCTAACTTGCAGCCTACTAACAGGATTTCCAGAAAAGCTCTGTTGCCCCAAAACCTCGAGTTGGAAATGCAGAAGTGCTGCCGCCTTGTGGCTGTTTTCCGAAAGAGCGGACTTAAACCCACAGCTAACAGTCACTTAACATTCACAAGGACACAGGGCTGTAAGGACACTTGCCGTCCAAAAATGGTGGTGAGGTAGGGAATGGACAAAAGAATTCAAATATGGTAAAAATTTCAAGGAGATAGTATGAAGAGGTAAGTTTCACTCACTCTTTTTAGACAACAAGGAAAATGGATAAAAGCTCAACATCAGGAATTATGAGACTCATGCAAATCGAACCTACAACAAGGTTTCAACTCACGCTAGTCAACTACCATCAGCAAAAGTTCTACAAACAATAAATGCTGAAGGTGTTTTAGAGAACTGTGTACCCTCTAGCTGCTGGTGAGATGTAAAGTGGTAACAGCCAATAATGAGAACAAAAAGGAACTGCATTTCAAAGTAAAAATTGAGCCACCGTTCCATCCAGCAGGTCCACCGCTGAGCCTCTCACCTCAGAAAACCAGAGTCACGAAGGCACAGGCTGCAACAGCTGCACTGCAGGAATTTTCCCAATAGCCAAGACACGGAAGCAGGCAAAATGTCCATCAACAGATGAATGGATAAAAAACAAGTGGTCCATGTACACAATGAACATTAGCCATGGACAAAAATGAAACACTGCTCTTTGAGGCACCATAGATGAGCCTAGAGATAATCACAGAACATGAAGTAAGTCGGAAAGCAAAAGACACAAACTATGATATCACTTATAGGCGTTATCTAACAACTGACACAAGTGAACATACTTCCACAGAGAAAGACACTCACACACTTAGGAAACATACTATGCTTATCTAAAAGGAAAGGTGCGGGTAATAGGTAAATTAAGATTAAGGTTACCATTCGTGTACAAATACCTATTAAATACATATATCAAAAAGACAGACCATATAGCAAGGGAGGTCTACCGAAAACCCTGCAGTAATACATGAGAAGAGGATCTGTACATTTATATATATATATATATATATATATATATATATATATATATATATGAAAAAATCAATCAGATTGTGTATAGCTAGGACAATCAATATTCTAAAGATTACCCCGATTAAAAAAACTAAAACAAAGAACAAGAAATAAAGTGACATAAACTTATGGGTTTTTTTTTACTGGCACATTCCCTTCTAATTTACAACCTGGCAACAGGACTTCCAAAAAGGCTCTGCTGACCTAGTAACCATATTTGGGAATTGAGAAATGCTGCCTCCTTGTGGCCGTTTCCCAAACAGCAGCTTTAAACCCAGTGCTAATGGTCACTAAATATTCACACTCATTTCAGGCATGTAAATGACACCTGCGCTCCAAAAACATCCTGGGGTCAAAAATCGATGAAAAATTTAAAAGGGCAGCGTTCCAAGAAGACAATTTCAAGAGGTTTATTGTACTCACTGGTTTTTTCCCCTGTTTTTTGTTTAAGAGAACTAAAACCGGTGTGGCAAAATGCTGAACATTAGGAATTATTAAAGACATGCAAATCCAAATTACAAAAACCTATCAGCTCACACCAGTCAGAATGGCCATCAGGAAAAATTCTGCAAACAATAAATGCTGAAGGAGTTGTGCAGAAATGCGTACGCTCGGTTCAAAGTGGGACATGGTAAGAGCCAGTAACGAAAACACAAAGGTTATTCTTTGAAAAGGTAAATATTGAGCTACCATTCAATCAAGCCTACCCACTGCCGGGCCTATCGCCTGAGAGGATGAGAATCCAAAAGTCACAGGCTGGCAATCCTGCACTCCAGCAATATTTACCATAGGCAACACTTGGAAGCATCGAAAGTGTCCATCAACAGAGGAATGCACAAAGAAGAAGTGGTCCATATACACAACGGAATACGACTCCAATAAAAAATATACATTCAATTTAAAAAACAAACATAAGTAAGGAGACATCAGCCTTTGGGGGTTTATCCAGGCACATTCCTCTCTAATTTATAACCGAGGAAAACCACTGGCAGGAAGGTCTGTTTCCCTAGTTACCAGAGTGGGAAAAGCAGAAATGCTGCCGCCCTCTGCCCGTTACCTGCAACAGAAGCTTTAAAACCTGTGCTAAGTGTCACTTCACATGCACAAGTACTGCTGGGCTGTAAATGAAACCTGCCCTCAAAATGTCTTGAGGGAGGTAATGGCCAAAATATCTCAAAATGTGGCACATACTTCAAGAAAACAATATGAAGACGTAAGCTGTACTCAAAGTTTTAAGCAAAAAAGGAAATGCCGGAAAGGTCAATTTCAAGGGATTATGAGATGCATGCAAATCCAACCACAAACAGGTACCAGCTCACACCAGTGGGAATAAACTTCAGCAAAAATCTACAAGCAATAAATGCTGAAGGGTTTGTGGAGAAGTGCATACCCTCAACGGTAAGTGGGACGTGACCTGGTAAGAGCCACTAATGAGAGCAGAATGGAGGTGCCTTTACATGGTAAACATTTTGCTACCATATGATCCAGCAGGCCCACTCCTGGGCCTATAAACTAAGAAGACAGAACTGGAAAGACACAGGCAGGCAAATCTGCACTGCAGCCGTATTACAATAGCCAAGACATGGAAGCAACCAATAAGTCCATCAACAGATGAGTGGACAAAGAAGAACTGGTACATGTACAGATGGACTATTAGACAAGGAAAAAAATGACACAATGCCATTTGGAGCACCGTAGATGAGTCTAGAGGTGATCACGCAACTTGTGGTAAGTCAGAAAGCGAAAGACACATATCCTATGATATCACTGATAGGTGTTACCTAAAAATTGATACCAGTGAAGATATTTCCACAGAGAAAGGCAATCACAGATTCATTAAACAACCTTATGTTTCAGTAATGGAAAGGTGTGAGGATTGGATACATGAGGTTACTGGGGTTAACAGAGATATACAAACACAGGTGAAGTATATAATCACCAAAGACCTACGGAATACCAAGAGAAGACAACTCAACATTCTGTCATAACCTACATGGGAAAAGGATCTGAAGAAGAACTGATATATGTATATGTGTAAAAGAACGACATCTTGCACACCTAGAACAAGCAAAACATTTTAATCAAACTTGCTGTGATAAAAAATTAAAATTAAATTAAAAAAACGAATAAGAAGTAGTGAGACATAAACTTAAGGGGCTCTTTCCTGGCACATTCCATTCAAATTTACCACCTAGAACAGGACATACATTGAGGCCCTGTTACCCTAGTAACCAGATCTGGTAAAGGAGAACTGCTCCCGCCTTGTGGCCGTTTCACACAACAGCAGCTCTAAACCCAGGGCTAACGGTTACTTGATATTCAAAATACTTGCAGGCCTGTAAATGACACGTGCCCTCAAAACAAATCCTTCGGTGATAAATCGAGCAAAAATCTCAAAAGACGTGTATATCTCAAAACGGCAATTTCAAGAGGCATATTATATGTGCATTCTCCCTTCTGTTTCATTTATTTCTTTTTTCTTGTTAAAAAAATGGCATGGAAATAGGCTCAACATCAGTAATTAATAAACCATGAAAATCCAATGTACAAAAAGGTTCACTTCACAGCCGTCAGAGTCATCATCACCAAAAACGTCTACAAAGAATAAATGCTGGAGGGGTCATAGAGAACTGCGTACCTGCTAGCTGCTGGTGGGATGTAACCTGGTAAGAGCCAATAGTGAGAAGAGAATGGAGGTGCGTTTAAAGGTAAAAATTGAGCCACCATGTTATCTGGTAGGCCCTTTCATACACCTATCACCTGAGTAGACCAGAATCAACAAGACACAGGCTGGCAATCCTGCACTGCAGCATCATTTAACATAGCCAAGACGTGGAAGAAACTAAAATGCCCAGCAACAGAAAAATGCACAAAGGAAAAGTGTCCATGTACACCATGCAATATTAGCCATGGAAAACAATGAAACAGTGCCGTTTGCACCCCCATAGAAAGACCTACAGTTAAACCCCCAATTTTAAGTAAGGAAGAAACCGAAAAACAGATAATCTATGATATCAATTATCGGTGTTACCTAAAAATTGATACCCATGAAATTATTTCCAAGAGGAGGACACGCATGCATTAGGAAAACAAAATTATGTTTAACCAAATGCAAAAGTGTAAGGAATGGATGAATTAGCAGATGGGGTTTTACAGACATGTACTAACACATATGAAATAGATGTCACAAAATAACTATGGAACACCAAGAGAGCTGTACTCAACTCTCTCTAATAACCTACACAGGAAAGGACCCACAGATGAATAGTTAGATACATAGGTATAATGAATCAGATTTTGTACACCTCAAAGAAAAAACATTTTTATCAAATTTGCTCTGATAATCAGTCAAAATTAAATTGAAATAACAAACAAGAAGTAAGGAGATATAAGCTCTTGGGGGTTTGCCCTGGCACATTCCACTCTAACTTGCAGCCTACTAACAGGATTTCCAGAAAAGCTCTGTTGCCCCAAAACCTCGAGTTGGAAATGCAGAAGTGCTGCCGCCTTGTGGCTGTTTTCCGAAAGAGCGGACTTAAACCCACAGCTAACAGTCACTTAACATTCACAAGGACACAGGGCTGTAAGGACACTTGCCGTCCAAAAATGGTGGTGAGGTAGGGAATGGACAAAAGAATTCAAATATGGTAAAAATTTCAAGGAGATAGTATGAAGAGGTAAGTTTCACTCACTCTTTTTAGACAACAAGGAAAATGGATAAAAGCTCAACATCAGGAATTATGAGACTCATGCAAATCGAACCTACAACAAGGTTTCAACTCACGCTAGTCAACTACCATCAGCAAAAGTTCTACAAACAATAAATGCTGAAGGGGTTTTAGAGAACTGTGTACCCTCTAGCTGCTGGTGAGATGTAAAGTGGTAACAGCCAATAATGAGAACAAAAAGGAGCTGCATTTCAAAGTAAAAATTGAGCCACCGTTCCATCCAGCAGGTCCACCGCTGAGCCTCTCACCTCAGAAAACCAGAGTCACGAAGGCACAGGCTGCAACAGCTGCACTGCAGGAATTTTCCCAATAGCCAAGACACGGAAGCAGGCAAAATGTCCATCAACAGATGAATGGATAAAAAACAAGTGGTCCATGTACACAATGAACATTAGCCATGGACAAAAATGAAACACTGCTCTTTGAGGCACCATAGATGAGCCTAGAGATAATCACAGAACATGAAGTAAGTCGGAAAGCAAAAGACACAAACTATGATATCACTTATAGGCGTTATCTAACAACTGACACAAGTGAACATACTTCCACAGAGAAAGACACTCACACACTTAGGAAACATACTATGCTTATCTAAAAGGAAAGGTGCGGGTAATAGGTAAATTAAGATTAAGGTTACCATTCGTGTACAAATACCTATTAAATACATATATCAAAAAGACAGACCAGGGCCTCCCTGGTGGCGCAAGTGGTTGAGAGTCTGCCTGCCGATGCAGGGGATACGGGTTCGTGCCCCGGTCTGGGAGGATCCCATATGCCGCGGAGCGGCTGGGCCCGTGAGCCATGGACGCTGAGCCTGCGCGTCCGGAGCCTGCACGTCCGGAGCCTGTGCTCCGCAACGGGGGAGGCCACAACAGTGAGAGGCCCGCATACCGCAAAAAAAAAAAAAAAAAAAAAGACAGACCATATAGCAAGGGAGGTCTACCGAAAACCCTGCAGTAATTTACATGAGAAGAGGATCTGTACATTTATATATATATATATATATATATATATATATATATATATATATATATATATATGAAAAAATCAATCAGATTGTGTATAGCTAGGACAATCAATATTCTAAAGATTACCCCGATTAAAAAAACTAAAACAAAGAACAAGAAATAAAGTGACATAAACTTATGGGGTTTTTTTTACTGGCACATTCCCTTCTAATTTACAACCTGGCCACAGGACTTCCAAAAAGGCTCTGCTGACCTAGTAACCAGATTTGGGAATGGAGAAATGCTGCCTCCTTGTGGCCGTTTCCCAAACAGCAGCTTTAAACCCAGTGCTAATGGTCACTAAATATTCACACTCATTTCAGGCATGTAAATGACACCTGCGCTCCAAAAACATCCTGGGGTCAAAAATCGATGAAAAATTTAAAAGGGCAGCGTTCCAAGAAGACAATTTCAAGAGGTTTATTGTACTCACTGGTTTTTTCCCCTGTTTTTTGTTTAAGAGAACTAAAACCGGTGTGGCAAAATGCTGAACATTAGGAATTATTAAAGACATGCAAATCCAAATTACAAAAACCTATCAGCTCACACCAGTCAGAATGGCCATCAGGAAAAATTCTGCAAACAATAAATGCTGAAGGAGTTGTGCAGAAATGCGTACGCTCGGTTCAAAGTGGGACATGGTAAGAGCCAGTAACGAAAACACAAAGGTTATTCTTTGAAAAGGTAAATATTGAGCTACCATTCAATCAAGCCTACCCACTGCCGGGCCTATCGCCTGAGAGGATGAGAATCCAAAAGTCACAGGCTGGCAATCCTGCACTCCAGCAATATTTACCATAGGCAACACTTGGAAGCATCGAAAGTGTCCATCAACAGAGGAATGCACAAAGAAGAAGTGGTCCATATACACAACGGAATACGACTCCAATAAAAAATATACATTCAATTTAAAAAACAAACATAAGTAAGGAGACATCAGCCTTTGGGGGTTTATCCAGGCACATTCCTCTCTAATTTATAACCGAGGAAAACCACTGGCAGGAAGGTCTGTTTCCCTAGTTACCAGAGTGGGAAAAGCAGAAATGCTGCCGCCCTCTGCCCGTTACCTGCAACAGAAGCTTTAAAACCTGTGCTAAGTGTCACTTCATATGCACAAGTACTGCTGGGCTGTAAATGAAACCTGCCCTCAAAATGTCTTGAGGGAGGTAATGGCCAAAATATCTCAAAATGTGGCACATACTTCAAGAAAACAATATGAAGACGTAAGCTGTACTCAAAGTTTTAAGCAAAAAAGGAAATGCCGGAAAGGTCAATTTCAAGGGATTATGAGATGCATGCAAATCCAACCACAAACAGGTACCAGCTCACACCAGTGGGAATAAACTTCAGCAAAAATCTACAAGCAATAAATGCTGAAGGGTTTGTGGAGAAGTGCATACCCTCAACGGTAAGTGGGACGTGACCTGGTAAGAGCCACTAATGAGAGCAGAATGGAGGTGCCTTTACATGGTAAACATTTTGCTACCATATGATCCAGCAGGCCCACTCCTGGGCCTATAAACTAAGAAGACAGAACTGGAAAGACACAGGCAGGCAAATCTGCACTGCAGCCGTATTACAATAGCCAAGACATGGAAGCAACCAATAAGTCCATCAACAGATGAGTGGACAAAGAAGAACTGGTACATGTACAGATGGACTATTAGACAAGGAAAAAAATGACACAATGCCATTTGGAGCACCGTAGATGAGTCTAGAGGTGATCACGCAACTTGTGGTAAGTCAGAAAGCGAAAGACACATATCCTATGATATCACTGATAGGTGTTACCTAAAAATTGATACCAGTGAAGATATTTCCACAGAGAAAGGCAATCACAGATTCATTAAACAACCTTATGTTTCAGTAATGGAAAGGTGTGAGGATTGGATACATGAGGTTACTGGGGTTAACAGAGATATACAAACACAGGTGAAGTATATAATCACCAAAGACCTACGGAATACCAAGAGAAGACAACTCAACATTCTGTCATAACCTACATGGGAAAAGGATCTGAAGAAGAACTGATATATGTATATGTGTAAAAGAACGACATCTTGCACACCTAGAACAAGCAAAACATTTTAATCAAACTTGCTGTGATAAAAAATTAAAATTAAATTAAAAAAACGAATAAGAAGTAGTGAGACATAAACTTAAGGGGCTCTTTCCTGGCACATTCCATTCAAATTTACCACCTAGAACAGGACATACATTGAGGCCCTGTTACCCTAGTAACCAGATCTGGTAAAGGAGAACTGCTCCCGCCTTGTGGCCGTTTCACACAACAGCAGCTCTAAACCCAGGGCTAACGGTTACTTGATATTCAAAATACTTGCAGGCCTGTAAATGACACGTGCCCTCAAAACAAATCCTTCGGTGATAAATCGAGCAAAAATCTCAAAAGACGTGTATATCTCAAAACGGCAATTTCAAGAGGCATATTATATGTGCATTCTCCCTTCTGTTTCATTTATTTCTTTTTTCTTGTTAAAAAAATGGCATGGAAATAGGCTCAACATCAGTAATTAATAAACCATGAAAATCCAGTGTACAAAAAGGTTCACTTCACAGCCGTCAGAATCATCATCACCAAAAAAGTCTACAAAGAATAAATGCTGGAGGGGTCATAGAGAACTGCGTACCTGCTAGCTGCTGGTGGGATGTAACCTGGTAAGAGCCAATAGTGAGAAGAGAACGGAGGTGCGTTTAAAGGTAAAAATAGAGCCACCATGTTATCTGGTAGGCCCTTTCATACACCTATCACCTGAGTAGACCAGACAACAAGACACAGGCTGGCAATCCTGCACTGCAGCATCATTTAACATAGCCAAGACGTGGAAGAAACTAAAATGCCCAGCAACAGAAAAATGCACAAAGAAAAAGTGTCCATGTACACCATGCAATATTAGCCATGGAAAACAATGAAACAGTGCCGTTTGCACCCCCATAGAAAGACCTACAGTTAAACCCCCAATTTTAAGTAAGGAAGAAACCGAAAAACAGATAATCTATGATATCAATTATCGGTGTTACCTAAAAATTGATACCCATGAAATTATTTCCAAGAGGAGGACACGCATGCATTAGGAAAACAAAATTATGTTTAACCAAATGCAAAAGTGTAAGGAATGGATGAATTAGCAGATGGGGTTTTACAGACATGTACTAACACATATGAAATAGATGTCACAAAATAACTATGGAATACCAAGAGAGCTGTACTCAACTCTCTCTAATAACCTACACAGGAAAGGACCCACAGATGAATAGTTAGATACATAGGTATAATGAATCAGATTTTGTACACCTCAAAGAAAAAACATTTTTATCAAATTTGCTCTGATAATCAGTCAAAATTAAATTGAAATAACAAACAAGAAGTAAGGAGATATAAGCTCTTGGGGGTTTGCTCTGGCACATTCCACTCTAACTTGCAGCCTACTAACAGGATTTCCAGAAAAGCTCTGTTGCCCCAAAACCTCGAGTTGGAAATGCAGAAGTGCTGCCGCCTTGTGGCTGTTTTCCGAAAGAGCGGACTTAAACCCACAGCTAACAGTCACTTAACATTCACAAGGACACAGGGCTGTAAGGACACTTGCCGTCCAAAAATTGTGGTGAGGTAGGGAATGGACAAAAGAATTCAAATATGGTAAAAATTTCAAGGAGATAGTATGAAGAGGTAAGTTTCACTCACTCTTTTTAGACAACAAGGAAAATGGATAAAAGCTCAACATCAGGAATTATGAGACTCATGCAAATCGAACCTACAACAAGGTTTCAACTCACGCTAGTCAACTACCATCAGCAAAAGTTCTACAAACAATAAATGCTGAAGGGGTTTTAGAGAACTGTGTACCCTCTAGCTGCTGGTGAGATGTAAAGTGGTAACAGCCAATAATGAGAACAAAAAGGAGCTGCATTTCAAAGTAAAAATTGAGCCACCGTTCCATCCAGCAGGTCCACCGCTGAGCCTCTCACCTCAGAAAACCAGAGTCACGAAAGCACAGGCTGCAACAGCTGCACTGCAGGAATTTTCCCAAAAGCCAAGACACGGAAGCAGGCAAAATGTCCATCAACAGATGAATGGATAAAAAACAAGTGGTCCATGTACACAATGAACATTAGCCATGGACAAAAATGAAACACTGCTCTTTGAGGCACCATAGATGAGCCTAGAGATAATCACAGAACATGAAGTAAGTCGGAAAGCAAAAGACACAAACTATGATATCACTTATAGGCGTTATCTAACAACTGACACAAGTGAACATACTTCCACAGAGAAAGACACTCACACACTTAGGAAACATACTATGCTTATCTAAAAGGAAAGGTGCGGGTAATAGGTAAATTAAGATTAAGGTTACCATTCGTGTACAAATACCTATTAAATACATATATCAAAAAGACAGACCATATAGCAAGGGAGGTCTACCGAAAACCCTGCAGTAATTTACATGAGAAGAGGATCTGTACATTTATATATATATATATATATATATATATATATGAAAAAATCAATCAGATTGTGTATAGCTAGGACAATCAATATTCTAAAGATTACCCCGATTAAAAAAACTAAAACAAAGAACAAGAAATAAAGTGACATAAACTTATGGGGTTTTTTTACTGGCACATTCCTTTCTAATTTACAACCTGGCAACAGGACTTCCAAAAACGCTCTGCTGACCTAGTAACCAGATTTGGGAATGGAGAAATGCTGCCTCCTTGTGGCCGTTTCCCAAACAGCAGCTTTAAACCCAGTGCTAATGGTCACTAAATATTCACACTCATTTCAGGCATGTAAATGACACCTGCGCTCCAAAAACATCCTGGGGTCAAAAATCGATGAAAAATTTAAAAGGGCAGCGTTCCAAGAAGACAATTTCAAGAGGTTTATTGCACTCACTGGTTTTTTCCCCTGTTTTTTGTTTAAGAGAACTAAAACCGGTGTGGCAAAATGCTGAACATTAGGAATTATTAAAGACATGCAAATCCAAATTACAAAAACCTATCAGCTCACACCAGTCAGAATGGCCATCAGGAAAAATTCTGCAAACAATAAATGCTGAAGGAGTTGTGCAGAAATGCGTACGCTCGGTTCAAAGTGGGACATGGTAAGAGCCAGTAACGAAAACACAAAGGTTATTCTTTGAAAAGGTAAATATTGAGCTACCATTCAATCAAGCCTACCCACTGCCGGGCCTATCGCCTGAGAGGATGAGAATCCAAAAGTCACAGGCTGGCAATCCTGCACTCCAGCAATATTTACCATAGGCAACACTTGGAAGCATCGAAAGTGTCCATCAACAGAGGAATGCACAAAGAAGAAGTGGTCCATATACACAACGGAATACGACTCCAATAAAAAATATACATTCAATTTAAAAAACAAACATAAGTAAGGAGACATCAGCCTTTGGGGGTTTATCCAGGCACATTCCTCTCTAATTTATAACCGAGGAAAACCACTGGCAGGAAGGTCTGTTTCCCTAGTTACCAGAGTGGGAAAAGCAGAAATGCTGCCGCCCTCTGCCCGTTACCTGCAACAGAAGCTTTAAAACCTGTGCTAAGTGTCACTTCATATGCACAAGTACTGCTGGGCTGTAAATGAAACCTGCCCTCAAAATGTCTTGAGGGAGGTAATGGCCAAAATATCTCAAAATGTGGCACATACTTCAAGAAAACAATATGAAGACGTAAGCTGTACTCAAAGTTTTAAGCAAAAAAGGAAATGCCGGAAAGGTCAATTTCAAGGGATTATGAGATGCATGCAAATCCAACCACAAACAGGTACCAGCTCACACCAGTGGGAATAAACTTCAGCAAAAATCTACAAGCAATAAATGCTGAAGGGTTTGTGGAGAAGTGCATACCCTCAACGGTAAGTGGGATGTGACCTGGTAAGAGCCACTAATGAGAGCAGAATGGAGGTGCCTTTACATGGTAAACATTTTGCTACCATATGATCCAGCAGGCCCACTCCTGGGCCTATAAACTAAGAAGACAGAACTGGAAAGACACAGGCAGGCAAATCTGCACTGCAGCCGTATTACAATAGCCAAGACATGGAAGCAACCAATAAGTCCATCAACAGATGAGTGGACAAAGAAGAACTGGTACATGTACAGATGGACTATTAGACAAGGAAAAAAATGACACAATGCCATTTGGAGCACCGTAGATGAGTCTAGAGGTGATCACGCAACTTGTGGTAAGTCAGAAAGCGAAAGACACATATCCTATGATATCACTGATAGGTGTTACCTAAAAATTGATACCAGTGAAGATATTTCCACAGAGAAAGGCAATCACAGATTCATTAAACAACCTTATGTTTCAGTAATGGAAAGGTGTGAGGATTGGATACATGAGGTTACTGGGGTTAACAGAGATATACAAACACAGGTGAAGTATATAATCACCAAAGACCTACGGAATACCAAGAGAAGACAACTCAACATTCTGTCATAACCTACATGGGAAAAGGATCTGAAGAAGAACTGATATATGTATATGTGTAAAAGAACGACATCTTGCACACCTAGAACAAGCAAAACATTTTAATCAAACTTGCTGTGATAAAAAATTAAAATTAAATTAAAAAAACGAATAAGAAGTAGTGAGACATAAACTTAAGGGGCTCTTTCCTGGCACATTCCATTCAAATTTACCACCTAGAACAGGACATACATTGAGGCCCTGTTACCCTAGTAACCAGATCTGGTAAAGGAGAACTGCTCCCGCCTTGTGGCCGTTTCACACAACAGCAGCTCTAAACCCAGGGCTAACGGTTACTTGATATTCAAAATACTTGCAGGCCTGTAAATGACACGTGCCCTCAAAACAAATCCTTCGGTGATAAATCGAGCAAAAATCTCAAAAGACGTGTATATCTCAAAACAGCAATTTCAAGAGGCATATTATATGTGCATTCTCCCTTCTGTTTCATTTATTTCTTTTTTCTTGTTAAAAAAATGGCATGGAAATAGGCTCAACATCAGTAATTAATAAACCATGAAAATCCAGTGTACAAAAAGGTTCACTTCACAGCCGTCAGAATCATCATCACCAAAAAAGTCTACAAAGAATAAATGCTGGAGGGGTCATAGAGAACTGCGTACCTGCTAGCTGCTGGTGGGATGTAACCTGGTAAGAGCCAATAGTGAGAAGAGAACGGAGGTGTGTTTAAAGGTAAAAATAGAGCCACCATGTTATCTGGTAGGCCCTTTCATACACCTATCACCTGAGTAGACCAGAATCAACAAGACACAGGCTGGCAATCCTGCACTGCAGCATCATTTAACATAGCCAAGACGTGGAAGAAACTAAAATGCCCAGCAACAGAAAAATGCACAAAGAAAAAGTGTCCATGTACACCATGCAATATTAGCCATGGAAAACAATGAAACAGTGCCGTTTGCACCCCCATAGAAAGACCTACAGTTAAACCCCCAATTTTAAGTAAGGAAGAAACCGAAAAACAGATAATCTATGATATCAATTATCGGTGTTACCTAAAAATTGATACCCATGAAATTATTTCCAAGAGGAGGACACGCATGCATTAGGAAAACAAAATTATGTTTAACCAAATGCAAAAGTGTAAGGAATGGATGAATTAGCAGATGGGGTTTTACAGACATGTACTAACACATATGAAATAGATGTCACAAAATAACTATGGAATACCAAGAGAGCTGTACTCAACTCTCTCTAATAACCTACACAGGAAAGGACCCACAGATGAATAGTTAGATACATAGGTATAATGAATCAGATTTTGTACACCTCAAAGAAAAAACATTTTTATCAAATTTGCTCTGATAATCAGTCAAAATTAAATTGAAATAACAAACAAGAAGTAAGGAGATATAAGCTCTTGGGGGTTTGCTCTGGCACATTCCACTCTAACTTGCAGCCTACTAACAGGATTTCCAGAAAAGCTCTGTTGCCCCAAAACCTCGAGTTGGAAATGCAGAAGTGCTGCCGCCTTGTGGCTGTTTTCCGAAAGAGCGGACTTAAACCCACAGCTAACAGTCACTTAACATTCACAAGGACACAGGGCTGTAAGGACACTTGCCGTCCAAAAATTGTGGTGAGGTAGGGAATGGACAAAAGAATTCAAATATGGTAAAAATTTCAAGGAGATAGTATGAAGAGGTAAGTTTCACTCACTCTTTTTAGACAACAAGGAAAATGGATAAAAGCTCAACATCAGGAATTATGAGACTCATGCAAATCGAACCTACAACAAGGTTTCAACTCACGCTAGTCAACTACCATCAGCAAAAGTTCTACAAACAATAAATGCTGAAGGGGTTTTAGAGAACTGTGTACCCTCTAGCTGCTGGTGAGATGTAAAGTGGTAACAGCCAATAATGAGAACAAAAAGGAGCTGCATTTCAAAGTAAAAATTGAGCCACCGTTCCATCCAGCAGGTCCACCGCTGAGCCTCTCACCTCAGAAAACCAGAGTCACGAAGGCACAGGCTGCAACAGCTGCACTGCAGGAATTTTCCCAAAAGCCAAGACACGGAAGCAGGCAAAATGTCCATCAACAGATGAATGGATAAAAAACAAGTGGTCCATGTACACAATGAACATTAGCCATGGACAAAAATGAAACACTGCTCTTTGAGGCACCATAGATGAGCCTAGAGATAATCACAGAACATGAAGTAAGTCGGAAAGCAAAAGACACAAACTATGATATCACTTATAGGCGTTATCTAACAACTGACACAAGTGAACATACTTCCACAGAGAAAGACACTCACACACTTAGGAAACATACTATGCTTATCTAAAAGGAAAGGTGCGGGTAATAGGTAAATTAAGATTAAGGTTACCATTCGTGTACAAATACCTATTAAATACATATATCAAAAAGACAGACCATATAGCAAGGGAGGTCTACCGAAAACCCTGCAGTAATTTACATGAGAAGAGGATCTGTACATTTATATATATATATATATATATATATATATATATATATATATATATATATATATATGAAAAAATCAATCAGATTGTGTATAGCTAGGACAATCAATATTCTAAAGATTACCCCGATTAAAAAAACTAAAACAAAGAACAAGAAATAAAGTGACATAAACTTATGGGGTTTTTTTACTGGCACATTCCCTTCTAATTTACAACCTGGCAACAGGACTTCCAAAAAGGCTCTGCTGACCTAGTAACCAGATTTGGGAATGGAGAAATGCTGCCTCCTTGTGGCCGTTTCCCAAACAGCAGCTTTAAACCCAGTGCTAATGGTCACTAAATATTCACACTCATTTCAGGCATGTAAATGACACCTGCGCTCCAAAAACATCCTGGGGTCAAAAATCGATGAAAAATTTAAAAGGGCAGCGTTCCAAGAAGACAATTTCAAGAGGTTTATTGCACTCACTGGTTTTTTCCCCTGTTTTTTGTTTAAGAGAACTAAAACCGGTGTGGCAAAATGCTGAACATTAGGAATTATTAAAGACATGCAAATCCAAATTACAAAAACCTATCAGCTCACACCAGTCAGAATGGCCATCAGGAAAAATTCTGCAAACAATAAATGCTGAAGGAGTTGTGCAGAAATGCGTACGCTCGGTTCAAAGTGGGACATGGTAAGAGCCAGTAACGAAAACACAAAGGTTATTCTTTGAAAAGGTAAATATTGAGCTACCATTCAATCAAGCCTACCCACTGCCGGGCCTATCGCCTGAGAGGATGAGAATCCAAAAGTCACAGGCTGGCAATCCTGCACTCCAGCAATATTTACCATAGGCAACACTTGGAAGCATCGAAAGTGTCCATCAACAGAGGAATGCACAAAGAAGAAGTGGTCCATATACACAACGGAATACGACTCCAATAAAAAATATACATTCAATTTAAAAAACAAACATAAGTAAGGAGACATCAGCCTTTGGGGGTTTATCCAGGCACATTCCTCTCTAATTTATAACCGAGGAAAACCACTGGCAGGAAGGTCTGTTTCCCTAGTTACCAGAGTGGGAAAAGCAGAAATGCTGCCGCCCTCTGCCCGTTACCTGCAACAGAAGCTTTAAAACCTGTGCTAAGTGTCACTTCATATGCACAAGTACTGCTGGGCTGTAAATGAAACCTGCCCTCAAAATGTCTTGAGGGAGGTAATGGCCAAAATATCTCAAAATGTGGCACATACTTCAAGAAAACAATATGAAGACGTAAGCTGTACTCAAAGTTTTAAGCAAAAAAGGAAATGCCGGAAAGGTCAATTTCAAGGGATTATGAGATGCATGCAAATCCAACCACAAACAGGTACCAGCTCACACCAGTGGGAATAAACTTCAGCAAAAATCTACAAGCAATAAATGCTGAAGGGTTTGTGGAGAAGTGCATACCCTCAACGGTAAGTGGGACGTGACCTGGTAAGAGCCACTAATGAGAGCAGAATGGAGGTGCCTTTACATGGTAAACATTTTGCTACCATATGATCCAGCAGGCCCACTCCTGGGCCTATAAACTAAGAAGACAGAACTGGAAAGACACAGGCAGGCAAATCTGCACTGCAGCCGTATTACAATAGCCAAGACATGGAAGCAACCAATAAGTCCATCAACAGATGAGTGGACAAAGAAGAACTGGTACATGTACAGATGGACTATTAGACAAGGAAAAAAATGACACAATGCCATTTGGAGCACCGTAGATGAGTCTAGAGGTGATCACGCAACTTGTGGTAAGTCAGAAAGCGAAAGACACATATCCTATGATATCACTGATAGGTGTTACCTAAAAATTGATACCAGTGAAGATATTTCCACAGAGAAAGGCAATCACAGATTCATTAAACAACCTTATGTTTCAGTAATGGAAAGGTGTGAGGATTGGATACATGAGGTTACTGGGGTTAACAGAGATATACAAACACAGGTGAAGTATATAATCACCAAAGACCTACGGAATACCAAGAGAAGACAACTCAACATTCTGTCATAACCTACATGGGAAAAGGATCTGAAGAAGAACTGATATATGTATATGTGTAAAAGAACGACATCTTGCACACCTAGAACAAGCAAAACATTTTAATCAAACTTGCTGTGATAAAAAATTAAAATTAAATTAAAAAAACGAATAAGAAGTAGTGAGACATAAACTTAAGGGGCTCTTTCCTGGCACATTCCATTCAAATTTACCACCTAGAACAGGACATACATTGAGGCCCTGTTACCCTAGTAACCAGATCTGGTAAAGGAGAACTGCTCCCGCCTTGTGGCCGTTTCACACAACAGCAGCTCTAAACCCAGGGCTAACGGTTACTTGATATTCAAAATACTTGCAGGCCTGTAAATGACACGTGCCCTCAAAACAAATCCTTCGGTGATAAATCGAGCAAAAATCTCAAAAGATGTGTATATCTCAAAACGGCAATTTCAAGAGGCATATTATATGTGCATTCTCCCTTCTGTTTCATTTATTTCTTTTTTCTTGTTAAAAAAATGGCATGGAAATAGGCTCAACATCAGTAATTAATAAACCATGAAAATCCAGTGTACAAAAAGGTTCACTTCACAGCCGTCAGAGTCATCATCACCAAAAAAGTCTACAAAGAATAAATGCTGGAGGGGTCATAGAGAACTGCGTACCTGCTAGCTGCTGGTGGGATGTAACCTGGTAAGAGCCAATAGTGAGAAGAGAATGGAGGTGCGTTTAAAGGTAAAAATTGAGCCACCATGTTATCTGGTAGGCCCTTTCATACACCTATCACCTGAGTAGACCAGAATCAACAAGACACAGGCTGGCAATCCTGCACTGCAGCATCATTTAACATAGCCAAGACGTGGAAGAAACTAAAATGCCCAGCAACAGAAAAATGCACAAAGGAAAAGTGTCCATGTACACCATGCAATATTAGCCATGGAAAACAATGAAACAGTGCCGTTTGCACCCCCATAGAAAGACCTACAGTTAAACCCCCAATTTTAAGTAAGGAAGAAACCGAAAAACAGATAATCTATGATATCAATTATCGGTGTTACCTAAAAATTGATACCCATGAAATTATTTCCAAGAGGAGGACACGCATGCATTAGGAAAACAAAATTATGTTTAACCAAATGCAAAAGTGTAAGGAATGGATGAATTAGCAGATGGGGTTTTACAGACATGTACTAACACATATGAAATAGATGTCACAAAATAACTATGGAATACCAAGAGAGCTGTACTCAACTCTCTCTAATAACCTACACAGGAAAGGACCCACAGATGAATAGTTAGATACATAGGTATAATGAATCAGATTTTGTACACCTCAAAGAAAAAACATTTTTATCAAATTTGCTCTGATAATCAGTCAAAATTAAATTGAAATAACAAACAAGAAGTAAGGAGATATAAGCTCTTGGGGGTTTGCCCTGGCACATTCCACTCTAACTTGCAGCCTACTAACAGGATTTCCAGAAAAGCTCTGTTGCCCCAAAACCTCGAGTTGGAAATGCAGAAGTGCTGCCGCCTTGTGGCTGTTTTCCGAAAGAGCGGGCTTAAACCCACAGCTAACAGTCACTTAACATTCACAAGGACACAGGGCTGTAAGGACACTTGCCGTCCAAAAATGGTGGTGAGGTAGGGAATGGACAAAAGAATTCAAATATGGTAAAAATTTCAAGGAGATAGTATGAAGAGGTAAGTTTCACTCACTCTTTTTAGACAACAAGGAAAATGGATAAAAGCTCAACATCAGGAATTATGAGACTCATGCAAATCGAACCTACAACAAGGTTTCAACTCACGCTAGTCAACTACCATCAGCAAAAGTTCTACAAACAATAAATGCTGAAGGGGTTTTAGAGAACTGTGTACCCTCTAGCTGCTCGTGAGATGTAAAGTGGTAACAGCCAATAATGAGAACAAAAAGGAGCTGCATTTCAAAGTAAAAATTGAGCCACCGTTCCATCCAGCAGGTCCACCGCTGAGCCTCTCACCTCAGAAAACCAGAGTCACGAAGGCACAGGCTGCAACAGCTGCACTGCAGGAATTTTCCCAATAGCCAAGACACGGAAGCAGGCAAAATGTCCATCAACAGATGAATGGATAAAAAACAAGTGGTCCATGTACACAATGAACATTAGCCATGGACAAAAATGAAACACTGCTCTTTGAGGCACCATAGATGAGCCTAGAGATAATCACAGAACATGAAGTAAGTCGGAAAGCAAAAGACACAAACTATGATATCACTTATAGGCGTTATCTAACAACTGACACAAGTGAACATACTTCCACAGAGAAAGACACTCACACACTTAGGAAACATACTATGCTTATCTAAAAGGAAAGGTGCGGGTAATAGGTAAATTAAGATTAAGGTTACCATTCGTGTACAAATACCTATTAAATACATATATCAAAAAGACAGACCAGGGCCTCCCTGGTGGCGCCAGTGGTTGAGAGTCTGCCTGCCGATGCAGGGGATACGGGTTCGTGCCCCGGTCTGGGAGGATCCCATATGCCGCGGAGCGGCTGGGCCCGTGAGCCATGGACGCTGAGCCTGCGCGTCCGGAGCCTGCGCGTCCGGAGCCTGTGCTCCGCAACGGGGGAGGCCACAACAGTGAGAGGCCCGCATACCGCAAAAAAAAAAAAAAAAGACAGACCATATAGCAAGGGAGGTCTACCGAAAACCCTGCAGTAATTTACATGAGAAGAGGATCTGTACATTTATATATATATATATATATATATATATATATATATATATATATATATATATGAAAAAATCAATCAGATTGTGTATAGCTAGGACAATCAATATTCTAAAGATTACCCCGATTAAAAAAACTAAAACAAAGAACAAGAAATAAAGTGACATAAACTTATGGGGTTTTTTTACTGGCACATTCCCTTCTAATTTACAACCTGGCAACAGGACTTCCAAAAAGGCTCTGCTGACCTAGTAACCAGATTTGGGAATGGAGAAATGCTGCCTCCTTGTGGCCGTTTCCCAAACAGCAGCTTTAAACCCAGTGCTAATGGTCACTAAATATTCACACTCATTTCAGGCATGTAAATGACACCTGCGCTCCAAAAACATCCTGGGGTCAAAAATCGATGAAAAATTTAAAAGGGCAGCGTTCCAAGAAGACAATTTCAAGAGGTTTATTGCACTCACTGGTTTTTTCCCCTGTTTTTTGTTTAAGAGAACTAAAACCGGTGTGGCAAAATGCTGAACATTAGGAATTATTAAAGACATGCAAATCCAAATTACAAAAACCTATCAGCTCACACCAGTCAGAATGGCCATCAGGAAAAATTCTGCAAACAATAAATGCTGAAGGAGTTGTGCAGAAATGCGTACGCTCGGTTCAAAGTGGGACATGGTAAGAGCCAGTAACGAAAACACAAAGGTTATTCTTTGAAAAGGTAAATATTGAGCTACCATTCAATCAAGCCTACCCACTGCCGGGCCTATCGCCTGAGAGGATGAGAATCCAAAAGTCACAGGCTGGCAATCCTGCACTCCAGCAATATTTACCATAGGCAACACTTGGAAGCATCGAAAGTGTCCATCAACAGAGGAATGCACAAAGAAGAAGTGGTCCATATACACAACGGAATACGACTCCAATAAAAAATATACATTCAATTTAAAAAACAAACATAAGTAAGGAGACATCAGCCTTTGGGGGTTTATCCAGGCACATTCCTCTCTAATTTATAACCGAGGAAAACCACTGGCAGGAAGGTCTGTTTCCCTAGTTACCAGAGTGGGAAAAGCAGAAATGCTGCCGCCCTCTGCCCGTTACCTGCAACAGAAGCTTTAAAACCTGTGCTAAGTGTCACTTCACATGCACAAGTACTGCTGGGCTGTAAATGAAACCTGCCCTCAAAATGTCTTGAGGGAGGTAATGGCCAAAATATCTCAAAATGTGGCACATACTTCAAGAAAACAATATGAAGACGTAAGCTGTACTCAAAGTTTTAAGCAAAAAAGGAAATGCCGGAAAGGTCAATTTCAAGGGATTATGAGATGCATGCAAATCCAACCACAAACAGGTACCAGCTCACACCAGTGGGAATAAACTTCAGCAAAAATCTACAAGCAATAAATGCTGAAGGGTTTGTGGAGAAGTGCATACCCTCAACGGTAAGTGGGACGTGACCTGGTAAGAGCCACTAATGAGAGCAGAATGGAGGTGCCTTTACATGGTAAACATTTTGCTACCATATGATCCAGCAGGCCCACTCCTGGGCCTATAAACTAAGAAGACAGAACTGGAAAGACACAGGCAGGCAAATCTGCACTGCAGCCGTATTACAATAGCCAAGACATGGAAGCAACCAATAAGTCCATCAACAGATGAGTGGACAAAGAAGAACTGGTACATGTACAGATGGACTATTAGACAAGGAAAAAAATGACACAATGCCATTTGGAGCACCGTAGATGAGTCTAGAGGTGATCACGCAACTTGTGGTAAGTCAGAAAGCGAAAGACACATATCCTATGATATCACTGATAGGTGTTACCTAAAAATTGATACCAGTGAAGATATTTCCACAGAGAAAGGCAATCACAGATTCATTAAACAACCTTATGTTTCAGTAATGGAAAGGTGTGAGGATTGGATACATGAGGTTACTGGGGTTAACAGAGATATACAAACACAGGTGAAGTATATAATCACCAAAGACCTACGGAATACCAAGAGAAGACAACTCAACATTCTGTCATAACCTACATGGGAAAAGGATCTGAAGAAGAACTGATATATGTATATGTGTAAAAGAACGACATCTTGCACACCTAGAACAAGCAAAACATTTTAATCAAACTTGCTGTGATAAAAAATTAAAATTAAATTAAAAAAACGAATAAGAAGTAGTGAGACATAAACTTAAGGGGCTCTTTCCTGGCACATTCCATTCAAATTTACCACCTAGAACAGGACATACATTGAGGCCCTGTTACCCTAGTAACCAGATCTGGTAAAGGAGAACTGCTCCCGCCTTGTGGCCGTTTCACACAACAGCAGCTCTAAACCCAGGGCTAACGGTTACTTGATATTCAAAATACTTGCAGGCCTGTAAATGACACGTGCCCTCAAAACAAATCCTTCGGTGATAAATCGAGCAAAAATCTCAAAAGACGTGTATATCTCAAAACGGCAATTTCAAGAGGCATATTATATGTGCATTCTCCCTTCTGTTTCATTTATTTCTTTTTTCTTGTTAAAAAAATGGCATGGAAATAGGCTCAACATCAGTAATTAATAAACCATGAAAATCCAGTGTACAAAAAGGTTCACTTCACAGCCGTCAGAGTCATCATCACCAAAAACGTCTACAAAGAATAAATGCTGGAGGGGTCATAGAGAACTGCGTACCTGCTAGCTGCTGGTGGGATGTAACCTGGTAAGAGCCAATAGTGAGAAGAGAATGGAGGTGCGTTTAAAGGTAAAAATTGAGCCACCATGTTATCTGGTAGGCCCTTTCATACACCTATCACCTGAGTAGACCAGAATCAACAAGACACAGGCTGGCAATCCTGCACTGCAGCATCATTTAACATAGCCAAGACGTGGAAGAAACTAAAATGCCCAGCAACAGAAAAATGCACAAAGGAAAAGTGTCCATGTACACCATGCAATATTAGCCATGGAAAACAATGAAACAGTGCCGTTTGCACCCCCATAGAAAGACCTACAGTTAAACCCCCAATTTTAAGTAAGGAAGAAACCGAAAAACAGATAATCTATGATATCAATTATCGGTGTTACCTAAAAATTGATACCCATGAAATTATTTCCAAGAGGAGGACACGCATGCATTAGGAAAACAAAATTATGTTTAACCAAATGCAAAAGTGTAAGGAATGGATGAATTAGCAGATGGGGTTTTACAGACATGTACTAACACATATGAAATAGATGTCACAAAATAACTATGGAACACCAAGAGAGCTGTACTCAACTCTCTCTAATAACCTACACAGGAAAGGACCCACAGATGAATAGTTAGATACATAGGTATAATGAATCAGATTTTGTACACCTCAAAGAAAAAACATTTTTATCAAATTTGCTCTGATAATCAGTCAAAATTAAATTGAAATAACAAACAAGAAGTAAGGAGATATAAGCTCTTGGGGGTTTGCCCTGGCACATTCCACTCTAACTTGCAGCCTACTAACAGGATTTCCAGAAAAGCTCTGTTGCCCCAAAACCTCGAGTTGGAAATGCAGAAGTGCTGCCGCCTTGTGGCTGTTTTCCGAAAGAGCGGACTTAAACCCACAGCTAACAGTCACTTAACATTCACAAGGACACAGGGCTGTAAGGACACTTGCCGTCCAAAAATGGTGGTGAGGTAGGGAATGGACAAAAGAATTCAAATATGGTAAAAATTTCAAGGAGATAGTATGAAGAGGTAAGTTTCACTCACTCTTTTTAGACAACAAGGAAAATGGATAAAAGCTCAACATCAGGAATTATGAGACTCATGCAAATCGAACCTACAACAAGGTTTCAACTCACGCTAGTCAACTACCATCAGCAAAAGTTCTACAAACAATAAATGCTGAAGGGGTTTTAGAGAACTGTGTACCCTCTAGCTGCTGGTGAGATGTAAAGTGGTAACAGCCAATAATGAGAACAAAAAGGAGCTGCATTTCAAAGTAAAAATTGAGCCACCGTTCCATCCAGCAGGTCCACCGCTGAGCCTCTCACCTCAGAAAACCAGAGTCACGAAGGCACAGGCTGCAACAGCTGCACTGCAGGAATTTTCCCAATAGCCAAGACACGGAAGCAGGCAAAATGTCCATCAACAGATGAATGGATAAAAAACAAGTGGTCCATGTACACAATGAACATTAGCCATGGACAAAAATGAAACACTGCTCTTTGAGGCACCATAGATGAGCCTAGAGATAATCACAGAACATGAAGTAAGTCGGAAAGCAAAAGACACAAACTATGATATCACTTATAGGCGTTATCTAACAACTGACACAAGTGAACATACTTCCACAGAGAAAGACACTCACACACTTAGGAAACATACTATGCTTATCTAAAAGGAAAGGTGCGGGTAATAGGTAAATTAAGATTAAGGTTACCATTCGTGTACAAATACCTATTAAATACATATATCAAAAAGACAGACCAGGGCCTCCCTGGTGGCGCAAGTGGTTGAGAGTCTGCCTGCCGATGCAGGGGATACGGGTTCGTGCCCCGGTCTGGGAGGATCCCATATGCCGCGGAGCGGCTGGGCCCGTGAGCCATGGACGCTGAGCCTGCGCGTCCGGAGCCTGCACGTCCGGAGCCTGTGCTCCGCAACGGGGGAGGCCACAACAGTGAGAGGCCCGCATACCGCAAAAAAAAAAAAAAAAAAAAAAGACAGACCATATAGCAAGGGAGGTCTACCGAAAACCCTGCAGTAATTTACATGAGAAGAGGATCTGTACATTATATATATATATATATATATATATATATATATATATATATATATATATATGAAAAAATCAATCAGATTGTGTATAGCTAGGACAATCAATATTCTAAAGATTACCCCGATTAAAAAAACTAAAACAAAGAACAAGAAATAAAGTGACATAAACTTATGGGGTTTTTTTTACTGGCACATTCCCTTCTAATTTACAACCTGGCCACAGGACTTCCAAAAAGGCTCTGCTGACCTAGTAACCAGATTTGGGAATGGAGAAATGCTGCCTCCTTGTGGCCGTTTCCCAAACAGCAGCTTTAAACCCAGTGCTAATGGTCACTAAATATTCACACTCATTTCAGGCATGTAAATGACACCTGCGCTCCAAAAACATCCTGGGGTCAAAAATCGATGAAAAATTTAAAAGGGCAGCGTTCCAAGAAGACAATTTCAAGAGGTTTATTGTACTCACTGGTTTTTTCCCCTGTTTTTTGTTTAAGAGAACTAAAACCGGTGTGGCAAAATGCTGAACATTAGGAATTATTAAAGACATGCAAATCCAAATTACAAAAACCTATCAGCTCACACCAGTCAGAATGGCCATCAGGAAAAATTCTGCAAACAATAAATGCTGAAGGAGTTGTGCAGAAATGCGTACGCTCGGTTCAAAGTGGGACATGGTAAGAGCCAGTAACGAAAACACAAAGGTTATTCTTTGAAAAGGTAAATATTGAGCTACCATTCAATCAAGCCTACCCACTGCCGGGCCTATCGCCTGAGAGGATGAGAATCCAAAAGTCACAGGCTGGCAATCCTGCACTCCAGCAATATTTACCATAGGCAACACTTGGAAGCATCGAAAGTGTCCATCAACAGAGGAATGCACAAAGAAGAAGTGGTCCATATACACAACGGAATACGACTCCAATAAAAAATATACATTCAATTTAAAAAACAAACATAAGTAAGGAGACATCAGCCTTTGGGGGTTTATCCAGGCACATTCCTCTCTAATTTATAACCGAGGAAAACCACTGGCAGGAAGGTCTGTTTCCCTAGTTACCAGAGTGGGAAAAGCAGAAATGCTGCCGCCCTCTGCCCGTTACCTGCAACAGAAGCTTTAAAACCTGTGCTAAGTGTCACTTCATATGCACAAGTACTGCTGGGCTGTAAATGAAACCTGCCCTCAAAATGTCTTGAGGGAGGTAATGGCCAAAATATCTCAAAATGTGGCACATACTTCAAGAAAACAATATGAAGACGTAAGCTGTACTCAAAGTTTTAAGCAAAAAAGGAAATGCCGGAAAGGTCAATTTCAAGGGATTATGAGATGCATGCAAATCCAACCACAAACAGGTACCAGCTCACACCAGTGGGAATAAACTTCAGCAAAAATCTACAAGCAATAAATGCTGAAGGGTTTGTGGAGAAGTGCATACCCTCAACGGTAAGTGGGACGTGACCTGGTAAGAGCCACTAATGAGAGCAGAATGGAGGTGCCTTTACATGGTAAACATTTTGCTACCATATGATCCAGCAGGCCCACTCCTGGGCCTATAAACTAAGAAGACAGAACTGGAAAGACACAGGCAGGCAAATCTGCACTGCAGCCGTATTACAATAGCCAAGACATGGAAGCAACCAATAAGTCCATCAACAGATGAGTGGACAAAGAAGAACTGGTACATGTACAGATGGACTATTAGACAAGGAAAAAAATGACACAATGCCATTTGGAGCACCGTAGATGAGTCTAGAGGTGATCACGCAACTTGTGGTAAGTCAGAAAGCGAAAGACACATATCCTATGATATCACTGATAGGTGTTACCTAAAAATTGATACCAGTGAAGATATTTCCACAGAGAAAGGCAATCACAGATTCATTAAACAACCTTATGTTTCAGTAATGGAAAGGTGTGAGGATTGGATACATGAGGTTACTGGGGTTAACAGAGATATACAAACACAGGTGAAGTATATAATCACCAAAGACCTACGGAATACCAAGAGAAGACAACTCAACATTCTGTCATAACCTACATGGGAAAAGGATCTGAAGAAGAACTGATATATGTATATGTGTAAAAGAACGACATCTTGCACACCTAGAACAAGCAAAACATTTTAATCAAACTTGCTGTGATAAAAAATTAAAATTAAATTAAAAAAACGAATAAGAAGTAGTGAGACATAAACTTAAGGGGCTCTTTCCTGGCACATTCCATTCAAATTTACCACCTAGAACAGGACATACATTGAGGCCCTGTTACCCTAGTAACCAGATCTGGTAAAGGAGAACTGCTCCCGCCTTGTGGCCGTTTCACACAACAGCAGCTCTAAACCCAGGGCTAACGGTTACTTGATATTCAAAATACTTGCAGGCCTGTAAATGACACGTGCCCTCAAAACAAATCCTTCGGTGATAAATCGAGCAAAAATCTCAAAAGACGTGTATATCTCAAAACGGCAATTTCAAGAGGCATATTATATGTGCATTCTCCCTTCTGTTTCATTTATTTCTTTTTTCTTGTTAAAAAAATGGCATGGAAATAGGCTCAACATCAGTAATTAATAAACCATGAAAATCCAGTGTACAAAAAGGTTCACTTCACAGCCGTCAGAATCATCATCACCAAAAAAGTCTACAAAGAATAAATGCTGGAGGGGTCATAGAGAACTGCGTACCTGCTAGCTGCTGGTGGGATGTAACCTGGTAAGAGCCAATAGTGAGAAGAGAACGGAGGTGCGTTTAAAGGTAAAAATAGAGCCACCATGTTATCTGGTAGGCCCTTTCATACACCTATCACCTGAGTAGACCAGACAACAAGACACAGGCTGGCAATCCTGCACTGCAGCATCATTTAACATAGCCAAGACGTGGAAGAAACTAAAATGCCCAGCAACAGAAAAATGCACAAAGAAAAAGTGTCCATGTACACCATGCAATATTAGCCATGGAAAACAATGAAACAGTGCCGTTTGCACCCCCATAGAAAGACCTACAGTTAAACCCCCAATTTTAAGTAAGGAAGAAACCGAAAAACAGATAATCTATGATATCAATTATCGGTGTTACCTAAAAATTGATACCCATGAAATTATTTCCAAGAGGAGGACACGCATGCATTAGGAAAACAAAATTATGTTTAACCAAATGCAAAAGTGTAAGGAATGGATGAATTAGCAGATGGGGTTTTACAGACATGTACTAACACATATGAAATAGATGTCACAAAATAACTATGGAATACCAAGAGAGCTGTACTCAACTCTCTCTAATAACCTACACAGGAAAGGACCCACAGATGAATAGTTAGATACATAGGTATAATGAATCAGATTTTGTACACCTCAAAGAAAAAACATTTTTATCAAATTTGCTCTGATAATCAGTCAAAATTAAATTGAAATAACAAACAAGAAGTAAGGAGATATAAGCTCTTGGGGGTTTGCTCTGGCACATTCCACTCTAACTTGCAGCCTACTAACAGGATTTCCAGAAAAGCTCTGTTGCCCCAAAACCTCGAGTTGGAAATGCAGAAGTGCTGCCGCCTTGTGGCTGTTTTCCGAAAGAGCGGACTTAAACCCACAGCTAACAGTCACTTAACATTCACAAGGACACAGGGCTGTAAGGACACTTGCCGTCCAAAAATTGTGGTGAGGTAGGGAATGGACAAAAGAATTCAAATATGGTAAAAATTTCAAGGAGATAGTATGAAGAGGTAAGTTTCACTCACTCTTTTTAGACAACAAGGAAAATGGATAAAAGCTCAACATCAGGAATTATGAGACTCATGCAAATCGAACCTACAACAAGGTTTCAACTCACGCTAGTCAACTACCATCAGCAAAAGTTCTACAAACAATAAATGCTGAAGGGGTTTTAGAGAACTGTGTACCCTCTAGCTGCTGGTGAGATGTAAAGTGGTAACAGCCAATAATGAGAACAAAAAGGAGCTGCATTTCAAAGTAAAAATTGAGCCACCGTTCCATCCAGCAGGTCCACCGCTGAGCCTCTCACCTCAGAAAACCAGAGTCACGAAAGCACAGGCTGCAACAGCTGCACTGCAGGAATTTTCCCAAAAGCCAAGACACGGAAGCAGGCAAAATGTCCATCAACAGATGAATGGATAAAAAACAAGTGGTCCATGTACACAATGAACATTAGCCATGGACAAAAATGAAACACTGCTCTTTGAGGCACCATAGATGAGCCTAGAGATAATCACAGAACATGAAGTAAGTCGGAAAGCAAAAGACACAAACTATGATATCACTTATAGGCGTTATCTAACAACTGACACAAGTGAACATACTTCCACAGAGAAAGACACTCACACACTTAGGAAACATACTATGCTTATCTAAAAGGAAAGGTGCGGGTAATAGGTAAATTAAGATTAAGGTTACCATTCGTGTACAAATACCTATTAAATACATATATCAAAAAGACAGACCATATAGCAAGGGAGGTCTACCGAAAACCCTGCAGTAATTTACATGAGAAGAGGATCTGTACATTTATATATATATATATATATATATATATATATATATATATATATATATATATATATATGAAAAAATCAATCAGATTGTGTATAGCTAGGACAATCAATATTCTAAAGATTACCCCGATTAAAAAAACTAAAACAAAGAACAAGAAATAAAGTGACATAAACTTATGGGGTTTTTTTACTGGCACATTCCCTTCTAATTTACAACCTGGCAACAGGACTTCCAAAAACGCTCTGCTGACCTAGTAACCAGATTTGGGAATGGAGAAATGCTGCCTCCTTGTGGCCGTTTCCCAAACAGCAGCTTTAAACCCAGTGCTAATGGTCACTAAATATTCACACTCATTTCAGGCATGTAAATGACACCTGCGCTCCAAAAACATCCTGGGGTCAAAAATCGATGAAAAATTTAAAAGGGCAGCGTTCCAAGAAGACAATTTCAAGAGGTTTATTGCACTCACTGGTTTTTTCCCCTGTTTTTTGTTTAAGAGAACTAAAACCGGTGTGGCAAAATGCTGAACATTAGGAATTATTAAAGACATGCAAATCCAAATTACAAAAACCTATCAGCTCACACCAGTCAGAATGGCCATCAGGAAAAATTCTGCAAACAATAAATGCTGAAGGAGTTGTGCAGAAATGCGTACGCTCGGTTCAAAGTGGGACATGGTAAGAGCCAGTAACGAAAACACAAAGGTTATTCTTTGAAAAGGTAAATATTGAGCTACCATTCAATCAAGCCTACCCACTGCCGGGCCTATCGCCTGAGAGGATGAGAATCCAAAAGTCACAGGCTGGCAATCCTGCACTCCAGCAATATTTACCATAGGCAACACTTGGAAGCATCGAAAGTGTCCATCAACAGAGGAATGCACAAAGAAGAAGTGGTCCATATACACAACGGAATACGACTCCAATAAAAAATATACATTCAATTTAAAAAACAAACATAAGTAAGGAGACATCAGCCTTTGGGGGTTTATCCAGGCACATTCCTCTCTAATTTATAACCGAGGAAAACCACTGGCAGGAAGGTCTGTTTCCCTAGTTACCAGAGTGGGAAAAGCAGAAATGCTGCCGCCCTCTGCCCGTTACCTGCAACAGAAGCTTTAAAACCTGTGCTAAGTGTCACTTCATATGCACAAGTACTGCTGGGCTGTAAATGAAACCTGCCCTCAAAATGTCTTGAGGGAGGTAATGGCCAAAATATCTCAAAATGTGGCACATACTTCAAGAAAACAATATGAAGACGTAAGCTGTACTCAAAGTTTTAAGCAAAAAAGGAAATGCCGGAAAGGTCAATTTCAAGGGATTATGAGATGCATGCAAATCCAACCACAAACAGGTACCAGCTCACACCAGTGGGAATAAACTTCAGCAAAAATCTACAAGCAATAAATGCTGAAGGGTTTGTGGAGAAGTGCATACCCTCAACGGTAAGTGGGATGTGACCTGGTAAGAGCCACTAATGAGAGCAGAATGGAGGTGCCTTTACATGGTAAACATTTTGCTACCATATGATCCAGCAGGCCCACTCCTGGGCCTATAAACTAAGAAGACAGAACTGGAAAGACACAGGCAGGCAAATCTGCACTGCAGCCGTATTACAATAGCCAAGACATGGAAGCAACCAATAAGTCCATCAACAGATGAGTGGACAAAGAAGAACTGGTACATGTACAGATGGACTATTAGACAAGGAAAAAAATGACACAATGCCATTTGGAGCACCGTAGATGAGTCTAGAGGTGATCACGCAACTTGTGGTAAGTCAGAAAGCGAAAGACACATATCCTATGATATCACTGATAGGTGTTACCTAAAAATTGATACCAGTGAAGATATTTCCACAGAGAAAGGCAATCACAGATTCATTAAACAACCTTATGTTTCAGTAATGGAAAGGTGTGAGGATTGGATACATGAGGTTACTGGGGTTAACAGAGATATACAAACACAGGTGAAGTATATAATCACCAAAGACCTACGGAATACCAAGAGAAGACAACTCAACATTCTGTCATAACCTACATGGGAAAAGGATCTGAAGAAGAACTGATATATGTATATGTGTAAAAGAACGACATCTTGCACACCTAGAACAAGCAAAACATTTTAATCAAACTTGCTGTGATAAAAAATTAAAATTAAATTAAAAAAACGAATAAGAAGTAGTGAGACATAAACTTAAGGGGCTCTTTCCTGGCACATTCCATTCAAATTTACCACCTAGAACAGGACATACATTGAGGCCCTGTTACCCTAGTAACCAGATCTGGTAAAGGAGAACTGCTCCCGCCTTGTGGCCGTTTCACACAACAGCAGCTCTAAACCCAGGGCTAACGGTTACTTGATATTCAAAATACTTGCAGGCCTGTAAATGACACGTGCCCTCAAAACAAATCCTTCGGTGATAAATCGAGCAAAAATCTCAAAAGACGTGTATATCTCAAAACAGCAATTTCAAGAGGCATATTATATGTGCATTCTCCCTTCTGTTTCATTTATTTCTTTTTTCTTGTTAAAAAAATGGCATGGAAATAGGCTCAACATCAGTAATTAATAAACCATGAAAATCCAGTGTACAAAAAGGTTCACTTCACAGCCGTCAGAATCATCATCACCAAAAAAGTCTACAAAGAATAAATGCTGGAGGGGTCATAGAGAACTGCGTACCTGCTAGCTGCTGGTGGGATGTAACCTGGTAAGAGCCAATAGTGAGACGAGAACGGAGGTGTGTTTAAAGGTAAAAATAGAGCCACCATGTTATCTGGTAGGCCCTTTCATACACCTATCACCTGAGTAGACCAGAATCAACAAGACACAGGCTGGCAATCCTGCACTGCAGCATCATTTAACATAGCCAAGACGTGGAAGAAACTAAAATGCCCAGCAACAGAAAAATGCACAAAGAAAAAGTGTCCATGTACACCATGCAATATTAGCCATGGAAAACAATGAAACAGTGCCGTTTGCACCCCCATAGAAAGACCTACAGTTAAACCCCCAATTTTAAGTAAGGAAGAAACCGAAAAACAGATAATCTATGATATCAATTATCGGTGTTACCTAAAAATTGATACCCATGAAATTATTTCCAAGAGGAGGACACGCATGCATTAGGAAAACAAAATTATGTTTAACCAAATGCAAAAGTGTAAGGAATGGATGAATTAGCAGATGGGGTTTTACAGACATGTACTAACACATATGAAATAGATGTCACAAAATAACTATGGAATACCAAGAGAGCTGTACTCAACTCTCTCTAATAACCTACACAGGAAAGGACCCACAGATGAATAGTTAGATACATAGGTATAATGAATCAGATTTTGTACACCTCAAAGAAAAAACATTTTTATCAAATTTGCTCTGATAATCAGTCAAAATTAAATTGAAATAACAAACAAGAAGTAAGGAGATATAAGCTCTTGGGGGTTTGCTCTGGCACATTCCACTCTAACTTGCAGCCTACTAACAGGATTTCCAGAAAAGCTCTGTTGCCCCAAAACCTCGAGTTGGAAATGCAGAAGTGCTGCCGCCTTGTGGCTGTTTTCCGAAAGAGCGGACTTAAACCCACAGCTAACAGTCACTTAACATTCACAAGGACACAGGGCTGTAAGGACACTTGCCGTCCAAAAATTGTGGTGAGGTAGGGAATGGACAAAAGAATTCAAATATGGTAAAAATTTCAAGGAGATAGTATGAAGAGGTAAGTTTCACTCACTCTTTTTAGACAACAAGGAAAATGGATAAAAGCTCAACATCAGGAATTATGAGACTCATGCAAATCGAACCTACAACAAGGTTTCAACTCACGCTAGTCAACTACCATCAGCAAAAGTTCTACAAACAATAAATGCTGAAGGGGTTTTAGAGAACTGTGTACCCTCTAGCTGCTGGTGAGATGTAAAGTGGTAACAGCCAATAATGAGAACAAAAAGGAGCTGCATTTCAAAGTAAAAATTGAGCCACCGTTCCATCCAGCAGGTCCACCGCTGAGCCTCTCACCTCAGAAAACCAGAGTCACGAAGGCACAGGCTGCAACAGCTGCACTGCAGGAATTTTCCCAAAAGCCAAGACACGGAAGCAGGCAAAATGTCCATCAACAGATGAATGGATAAAAAACAAGTGGTCCATGTACACAATGAACATTAGCCATGGACAAAAATGAAACACTGCTCTTTGAGGCACCATAGATGAGCCTAGAGATAATCACAGAACATGAAGTAAGTCGGAAAGCAAAAGACACAAACTATGATATCACTTATAGGCGTTATCTAACAACTGACACAAGTGAACATACTTCCACAGAGAAAGACACTCACACACTTAGGAAACATACTATGCTTATCTAAAAGGAAAGGTGCGGGTAATAGGTAAATTAAGATTAAGGTTACCATTCGTGTACAAATACCTATTAAATACATATATCAAAAAGACAGACCATATAGCAAGGGAGGTCTACCGAAAACCCTGCAGTAATTTACATGAGAAGAGGATCTGTACATTTATATATATATATATATATATATATATATATATATATATATATATATATATATATGAAAAAATCAATCAGATTGTGTATAGCTAGGACAATCAATATTCTAAAGATTACCCCGATTAAAAAAACTAAAACAAAGAACAAGAAATAAAGTGACATAAACTTATGGGGTTTTTTTACTGGCACATTCCCTTCTAATTTACAACCTGGCAACAGGACTTCCAAAAAGGCTCTGCTGACCTAGTAACCAGATTTGGGAATGGAGAAATGCTGCCTCCTTGTGGCCGTTTCCCAAACAGCAGCTTTAAACCCAGTGCTAATGGTCACTAAATATTCACACTCATTTCAGGCATGTAAATGACACCTGCGCTCCAAAAACATCCTGGGGTCAAAAATCGATGAAAAATTTAAAAGGGCAGCGTTCCAAGAAGACAATTTCAAGAGGTTTATTGCACTCACTGGTTTTTTCCCCTGTTTTTTGTTTAAGAGAACTAAAACCGGTGTGGCAAAATGCTGAACATTAGGAATTATTAAAGACATGCAAATCCAAATTACAAAAACCTATCAGCTCACACCAGTCAGAATGGCCATCAGGAAAAATTCTGCAAACAATAAATGCTGAAGGAGTTGTGCAGAAATGCGTACGCTCGGTTCAAAGTGGGACATGGTAAGAGCCAGTAACGAAAACACAAAGGTTATTCTTTGAAAAGGTAAATATTGAGCTACCATTCAATCAAGCCTACCCACTGCCGGGCCTATCGCCTGAGAGGATGAGAATCCAAAAGTCACAGGCTGGCAATCCTGCACTCCAGCAATATTTACCATAGGCAACACTTGGAAGCATCGAAAGTGTCCATCAACAGAGGAATGCACAAAGAAGAAGTGGTCCATATACACAACGGAATACGACTCCAATAAAAAATATACATTCAATTTAAAAAACAAACATAAGTAAGGAGACATCAGCCTTTGGGGGTTTATCCAGGCACATTCCTCTCTAATTTATAACCGAGGAAAACCACTGGCAGGAAGGTCTGTTTCCCTAGTTACCAGAGTGGGAAAAGCAGAAATGCTGCCGCCCTCTGCCCGTTACCTGCAACAGAAGCTTTAAAACCTGTGCTAAGTGTCACTTCATATGCACAAGTACTGCTGGGCTGTAAATGAAACCTGCCCTCAAAATGTCTTGAGGGAGGTAATGGCCAAAATATCTCAAAATGTGGCACATACTTCAAGAAAACAATATGAAGACGTAAGCTGTACTCAAAGTTTTAAGCAAAAAAGGAAATGCCGGAAAGGTCAATTTCAAGGGATTATGAGATGCATGCAAATCCAACCACAAACAGGTACCAGCTCACACCAGTGGGAATAAACTTCAGCAAAAATCTACAAGCAATAAATGCTGAAGGGTTTGTGGAGAAGTGCATACCCTCAACGGTAAGTGGGACGTGACCTGGTAAGAGCCACTAATGAGAGCAGAATGGAGGTGCCTTTACATGGTAAACATTTTGCTACCATATGATCCAGCAGGCCCACTCCTGGGCCTATAAACTAAGAAGACAGAACTGGAAAGACACAGGCAGGCAAATCTGCACTGCAGCCGTATTACAATAGCCAAGACATGGAAGCAACCAATAAGTCCATCAACAGATGAGTGGACAAAGAAGAACTGGTACATGTACAGATGGACTATTAGACAAGGAAAAAAATGACACAATGCCATTTGGAGCACCGTAGATGAGTCTAGAGGTGATCACGCAACTTGTGGTAAGTCAGAAAGCGAAAGACACATATCCTATGATATCACTGATAGGTGTTACCTAAAAATTGATACCAGTGAAGATATTTCCACAGAGAAAGGCAATCACAGATTCATTAAACAACCTTATGTTTCAGTAATGGAAAGGTGTGAGGATTGGATACATGAGGTTACTGGGGTTAACAGAGATATACAAACACAGGTGAAGTATATAATCACCAAAGACCTACGGAATACCAAGAGAAGACAACTCAACATTCTGTCATAACCTACATGGGAAAAGGATCTGAAGAAGAACTGATATATGTATATGTGTAAAAGAACGACATCTTGCACACCTAGAACAAGCAAAACATTTTAATCAAACTTGCTGTGATAAAAAATTAAAATTAAATTAAAAAAACGAATAAGAAGTAGTGAGACATAAACTTAAGGGGCTCTTTCCTGGCACATTCCATTCAAATTTACCACCTAGAACAGGACATACATTGAGGCCCTGTTACCCTAGTAACCAGATCTGGTAAAGGAGAACTGCTCCCGCCTTGTGGCCGTTTCACACAACAGCAGCTCTAAACCCAGGGCTAACGGTTACTTGATATTCAAAATACTTGCAGGCCTGTAAATGACACGTGCCCTCAAAACAAATCCTTCGGTGATAAATCGAGCAAAAATCTCAAAAGATGTGTATATCTCAAAACGGCAATTTCAAGAGGCATATTATATGTGCATTCTCCCTTCTGTTTCATTTATTTCTTTTTTCTTGTTAAAAAAATGGCATGGAAATAGGCTCAACATCAGTAATTAATAAACCATGAAAATCCAGTGTACAAAAAGGTTCACTTCACAGCCGTCAGAGTCATCATCACCAAAAAAGTCTACAAAGAATAAATGCTGGAGGGGTCATAGAGAACTGCGTACCTGCTAGCTGCTGGTGGGATGTAACCTGGTAAGAGCCAATAGTGAGAAGAGAATGGAGGTGCGTTTAAAGGTAAAAATTGAGCCACCATGTTATCTGGTAGGCCCTTTCATACACCTATCACCTGAGTAGACCAGAATCAACAAGACACAGGCTGGCAATCCTGCACTGCAGCATCATTTAACATAGCCAAGACGTGGAAGAAACTAAAATGCCCAGCAACAGAAAAATGCACAAAGGAAAAGTGTCCATGTACACCATGCAATATTAGCCATGGAAAACAATGAAACAGTGCCGTTTGCACCACCATAGAAAGACCTACAGTTAAACCCCCAATTTTAAGTAAGGAAGAAACCGAAAAACAGATAATCTATGATATCAATTATCGGTGTTACCTAAAAATTGATACCCATGAAATTATTTCCAAGAGGAGGACACGCATGCATTAGGAAAACAAAATTATGTTTAACCAAATGCAAAAGTGTAAGGAATGGATGAATTAGCAGATGGGGTTTTACAGACATGTACTAACACATATGAAATAGATGTCACAAAATAACTATGGAATACCAAGAGAGCTGTACTCAACTCTCTCTAATAACCTACACAGGAAAGGACCCACAGATGAATAGTTAGATACATAGGTATAATGAATCAGATTTTGTACACCTCAAAGAAAAAACATTTTTATCAAATTTGCTCTGATAATCAGTCAAAATTAAATTGAAATAACAAACAAGAAGTAAGGAGATATAAGCTCTTGGGGGTTTGCCCTGGCACATTCCACTCTAACTTGCAGCCTACTAACAGGATTTCCAGAAAAGCTCTGTTGCCCCAAAACCTCGAGTTGGAAATGCAGAAGTGCTGCCGCCTTGTGGCTGTTTTCCGAAAGAGCGGGCTTAAACCCACAGCTAACAGTCACTTAACATTCACAAGGACACAGGGCTGTAAGGACACTTGCCGTCCAAAAATGGTGGTGAGGTAGGGAATGGACAAAAGAATTCAAATATGGTAAAAATTTCAAGGAGATAGTATGAAGAGGTAAGTTTCACTCACTCTTTTTAGACAACAAGGAAAATGGATAAAAGCTCAACATCAGGAATTATGAGACTCATGCAAATCGAACCTACAACAAGGTTTCAACTCACGCTAGTCAACTACCATCAGCAAAAGTTCTACAAACAATAAATGCTGAAGGGGTTTTAGAGAACTGTGTACCCTCTAGCTGCTCGTGAGATGTAAAGTGGTAACAGCCAATAATGAGAACAAAAAGGAGCTGCATTTCAAAGTAAAAATTGAGCCACCGTTCCATCCAGCAGGTCCACCGCTGAGCCTCTCACCTCAGAAAACCAGAGTCACGAAGGCACAGGCTGCAACAGCTGCACTGCAGGAATTTTCCCAATAGCCAAGACACGGAAGCAGGCAAAATGTCCATCAACAGATGAATGGATAAAAAACAAGTGGTCCATGTACACAATGAACATTAGCCATGGACAAAAATGAAACACTGCTCTTTGAGGCACCATAGATGAGCCTAGAGATAATCACAGAACATGAAGTAAGTCGGAAAGCAAAAGACACAAACTATGATATCACTTATAGGCGTTATCTAACAACTGACACAAGTGAACATACTTCCACAGAGAAAGACACTCACACACTTAGGAAACATACTATGCTTATCTAAAAGGAAAGGTGCGGGTAATAGGTAAATTAAGATTAAGGTTACCATTCGTGTACAAATACCTATTAAATACATATATCAAAAAGACAGACCAGGGCCTCCCTGGTGGCGCCAGTGGTTGAGAGTCTGCCTGCCGATGCAGGGGATACGGGTTCGTGCCCCGGTCTGGGAGGATCCCATATGCCGCGGAGCGGCTGGGCCCGTGAGCCATGGACGCTGAGCCTGCGCGTCCGGAGCCTGCGCGTCCGGAGCCTGTGCTCCGCAACGGGGGAGGCCACAACAGTGAGAGGCCCGCATACCGCAAAAAAAAAAAAAAAAGACAGACCATATAGCAAGGGAGGTCTACCGAAAACCCTGCAGTAATTTACATGAGAAGAGGATCTGTACATTTATATATATATATATATATATATATATATATATATATATATATATATGAAAAAATCAATCAGATTGTGTATAGCTAGGACAATCAATATTCTAAAGATTACCCCGATTAAAAAAACTAAAACAAAGAACAAGAAATAAAGTGACATAAACTTATGGGGTTTTTTTACTGGCACATTCCCTTCTAATTTACAACCTGGCAACAGGACTTCCAAAAAGGCTCTGCTGACCTAGTAACCAGATTTGGGAATGGAGAAATGCTGCCTCCTTGTGGCCGTTTCCCAAACAGCAGCTTTAAACCCAGTGCTAATGGTCACTAAATATTCACACTCATTTCAGGCATGTAAATGACACCTGCGCTCCAAAAACATCCTGGGGTCAAAAATCGATGAAAAATTTAAAAGGGCAGCGTTCCAAGAAGACAATTTCAAGAGGTTTATTGCACTCACTGGTTTTTTCCCCTGTTTTTTGTTTAAGAGAACTAAAACCGGTGTGGCAAAATGCTGAACATTAGGAATTATTAAAGACATGCAAATCCAAATTACAAAAACCTATCAGCTCACACCAGTCAGAATGGCCATCAGGAAAAATTCTGCAAACAATAAATGCTGAAGGAGTTGTGCAGAAATGCGTACGCTCGGTTCAAAGTGGGACATGGTAAGAGCCAGTAACGAAAACACAAAGGTTATTCTTTGAAAAGGTAAATATTGAGCTACCATTCAATCAAGCCTACCCACTGCCGGGCCTATCGCCTGAGAGGATGAGAATCCAAAAGTCACAGGCTGGCAATCCTGCACTCCAGCAATATTTACCATAGGCAACACTTGGAAGCATCGAAAGTGTCCATCAACAGAGGAATGCACAAAGAAGAAGTGGTCCATATACACAACGGAATACGACTCCAATAAAAAATATACATTCAATTTAAAAAACAAACATAAGTAAGGAGACATCAGCCTTTGGGGGTTTATCCAGGCACATTCCTCTCTAATTTATAACCGAGGAAAACCACTGGCAGGAAGGTCTGTTTCCCTAGTTACCAGAGTGGGAAAAGCAGAAATGCTGCCGCCCTCTGCCCGTTACCTGCAACAGAAGCTTTAAAACCTGTGCTAAGTGTCACTTCACATGCACAAGTACTGCTGGGCTGTAAATGAAACCTGCCCTCAAAATGTCTTGAGGGAGGTAATGGCCAAAATATCTCAAAATGTGGCACATACTTCAAGAAAACAATATGAAGACGTAAGCTGTACTCAAAGTTTTAAGCAAAAAAGGAAATGCCGGAAAGGTCAATTTCAAGGGATTATGAGATGCATGCAAATCCAACCACAAACAGGTACCAGCTCACACCAGTGGGAATAAACTTCAGCAAAAATCTACAAGCAATAAATGCTGAAGGGTTTGTGGAGAAGTGCATACCCTCAACGGTAAGTGGGACGTGACCTGGTAAGAGCCACTAATGAGAGCAGAATGGAGGTGCCTTTACATGGTAAACATTTTGCTACCATATGATCCAGCAGGCCCACTCCTGGGCCTATAAACTAAGAAGACAGAACTGGAAAGACACAGGCAGGCAAATCTGCACTGCAGCCGTATTACAATAGCCAAGACATGGAAGCAACCAATAAGTCCATCAACAGATGAGTGGACAAAGAAGAACTGGTACATGTACAGATGGACTATTAGACAAGGAAAAAAATGACACAATGCCATTTGGAGCACCGTAGATGAGTCTAGAGGTGATCACGCAACTTGTGGTAAGTCAGAAAGCGAAAGACACATATCCTATGATATCACTGATAGGTGTTACCTAAAAATTGATACCAGTGAAGATATTTCCACAGAGAAAGGCAATCACAGATTCATTAAACAACCTTATGTTTCAGTAATGGAAAGGTGTGAGGATTGGATACATGAGGTTACTGGGGTTAACAGAGATATACAAACACAGGTGAAGTATATAATCACCAAAGACCTACGGAATACCAAGAGAAGACAACTCAACATTCTGTCATAACCTACATGGGAAAAGGATCTGAAGAAGAACTGATATATGTATATGTGTAAAAGAACGACATCTTGCACACCTAGAACAAGCAAAACATTTTAATCAAACTTGCTGTGATAAAAAATTAAAATTAAATTAAAAAAACGAATAAGAAGTAGTGAGACATAAACTTAAGGGGCTCTTTCCTGGCACATTCCATTCAAATTTACCACCTAGAACAGGACATACATTGAGGCCCTGTTACCCTAGTAACCAGATCTGGTAAAGGAGAACTGCTCCCGCCTTGTGGCCGTTTCACACAACAGCAGCTCTAAACCCAGGGCTAACGGTTACTTGATATTCAAAATACTTGCAGGCCTGTAAATGACACGTGCCCTCAAAACAAATCCTTCGGTGATAAATCGAGCAAAAATCTCAAAAGACGTGTATATCTCAAAACGGCAATTTCAAGAGGCATATTATATGTGCATTCTCCCTTCTGTTTCATTTATTTCTTTTTTCTTGTTAAAAAAATGGCATGGAAATAGGCTCAACATCAGTAATTAATAAACCATGAAAATCCAGTGTACAAAAAGGTTCACTTCACAGCCGTCAGAATCATCATCACCAAAAAAGTCTACAAAGAATAAATGCTGGAGGGGTCATAGAGAACTGCGTACCTGCTAGCTGCTGGTGGGATGTAACCTGGTAAGAGCCAATAGTGAGAAGAGAACGGAGGTGCGTTTAAAGGTAAAAATAGAGCCACCATGTTATCTGGTAGGCCCTTTCATACACCTATCACCTGAGTAGACCAGAATCAACAAGACACAGGCTGGCAATCCTGCACTGCAGCATCATTTAACATAGCCAAGACGTGGAAGAAACTAAAATGCCCAGCAACAGAAAAATGCACAAAGAAAAAGTGTCCATGTACACCATGCAATATTAGCCATGGAAAACAATGAAACAGTGCCGTTTGCACCACCATAGAAAGACCTACAGTTAAACCCCCAATTTTAAGTAAGGAAGAAACCGAAAAACAGATAATCTATGATATCAATTATCGGTGTTACCTAAAAATTGATACCCATGAAATTATTTCCAAGAGGAGGACACGCATGCATTAGGAAAACAAAATTATGTTTAACCAAATGCAAAAGTGTAAGGAATGGATGAATTAGCAGATGGGGTTTTACAGACATGTACTAACACATATGAAATAGATGTCACAAAATAACTATGGAATACCAAGAGAGCTGTACTCAACTCTCTCTAATAACCTACACAGGAAAGGACCCACAGATGAATAGTTAGATACATAGGTATAATGAATCAGATTTTGTACACCTCAAAGAAAAAACATTTTTATCAAATTTGCTCTGATAATCAGTCAAAATTAAATTGAAATAACAAACAAGAAGTAAGGAGATATAAGCTCTTGGGGGTTTGCCCTGGCACATTCCACTCTAACTTGCAGCCTACTAACAGGATTTCCAGAAAAGCTCTGTTGCCCCAAAACCTCGAGTTGGAAATGCAGAAGTGCTGCCGCCTTGTGGCTGTTTTCCGAAAGAGCGGACTTAAACCCACAGCTAACAGTCACTTAACATTCACAAGGACACAGGGCTGTAAGGACACTTGCCGTCCAAAAATGGTGGTGAGGTAGGGAATGGACAAAAGAATTCAAATATGGTAAAAATTTCAAGGAGATAGTATGAAGAGGTAAGTTTCACTCACTCTTTTTAGACAACAAGGAAAATGGATAAAAGCTCAACATCAGGACTTATGAGACTCATGCAAATCGAACCTACAACAAGGTTTCAACTCACGCTAGTCAACTACCATCAGCAAAAGTTCTACAAACAATAAATGCTGAAGGGGTTTTAGAGAACTGTGTACCCTCTAGCTGCTGGTGAGATGTAAAGTGGTAACAGCCAATAATGAGAACAAAAAGGAGCTGCATTTCAAAGTAAAAATTGAGCCACCGTTCCATCCAGCAGGTCCACCGCTGAGCCTCTCACCTCAGAAAACCAGAGTCACGAAGGCACAGGCTGCAACAGCTGCACTGCAGGAATTTTCCCAAAAGCCAAGACACGGAAGCAGGCAAAATGTCCATCAACAGATGAATGGATAAAAAACAAGTGGTCCATGTACACAATGAACATTAGCCATGGACAAAAATGAAACACTGCTCTTTGAGGCACCATAGATGAGCCTAGAGATAATCACAGAACATGAAGTAAGTCGGAAAGCAAAAGACACAAACTATGATATCACTTATAGGCGTTATCTAACAACTGACACAAGTGAACATACTTCCACAGAGAAAGACACTCACACACTTAGGAAACATACTATGCTTATCTAAAAGGAAAGGTGCGGGTAATAGGTAAATTAAGATTAAGGTTACCATTCGTGTACAAATACCTATTAAATACATATATCAAAAAGACAGACCATATAGCAAGGGAGGTCTACCGAAAACCCTGCAGTAATTTACATGAGAAGAGGATCTGTACATTTATATATATATATATATATATATATATATATATATATATATATATATATATATGAAAAAATCAATCAGATTGTGTATAGCTAGGACAATCAATATTCTAAAGATTACCCCGATTAAAAAAACTAAAACAAAGAACAAGAAATAAAGTGACATAAACTTATGGGGTTTTTTTACTGGCACATTCCCTTCTAATTTACAACCTGGCAACAGGACTTCCAAAAAGGCTCTGCTGACCTAGTAACCATATTTGGGAATGGAGAAATGCTGCCTCCTTGTGGCCGTTTCCCAAACAGCAGCTTTAAACCCAGTGCTAATGGTCACTAAATATTCACACTCATTTCAGGCATGTAAATGACACCTGCGCTCCAAAAACATCCTGGGGTCAAAAATCGATGAAAAATTTAAAAGGGCAGCGTTCCAAGAAGACAATTTCAAGAGGTTTATTGTACTCACTGGTTTTTTCCCCTGTTTTTTGTTTAAGAGAACTAAAACCGGTGTGGCAAAATGCTGAACATTAGGAATTATTAAAGACATGCAAATCCAAATTACAAAAACCTATCAGCTCACACCAGTCAGAATGGCCATCAGGAAAAATTCTGCAAACAATAAATGCTGAAGGAGTTGTGCAGAAATGCGTACGCTCGGTTCAAAGTGGGACATGGTAAGAGCCAGTAACGAAAACACAAAGGTTATTCTTTGAAAAGGTAAATATTGAGCTACCATTCAATCAAGCCTACCCACTGCCGGGCCTATCGCCTGAGAGGATGAGAATCCAAAAGTCACAGGCTGGCAATCCTGCACTCCAGCAATATTTACCATAGGCAACACTTGGAAGCATCGAAAGTGTCCATCAACAGAGGAATGCACAAAGAAGAAGTGGTCCATATACACAACGGAATACGACTCCAATAAAAAATATACATTCAATTTAAAAAACAAACATAAGTAAGGAGACATCAGCCTTTGGGGGTTTATCCAGGCACATTCCTCTCTAATTTATAACCGAGGAAAACCACTGGCAGGAAGGTCTGTTTCCCTAGTTACCAGAGTGGGAAAAGCAGAAATGCTGCCGCACTCTGCCCGTTACCTGCAACAGAAGCTTTAAAACCTGTGCTAAGTGTCACTTCATATGCACAAGTACTGCTGGGCTGTAAATGAAACCTGCCCTCAAAATGTCTTGAGGGAGGTAATGGCCAAAATATCTCAAAATGTGGCACATACTTCAAGAAAACAATATGAAGACGTAAGCTGTACTCAAAGTTTTAAGCAAAAAAGGAAATGCCGGAAAGGTCAATTTCAAGGGATTATGAGATGCATGCAAATCCAACCACAAACAGGTACCAGCTCACACCAGTGGGAATAAACTTCAGCAAAAATCTACAAGCAATAAATGCTGAAGGGTTTGTGGAGAAGTGCATACCCTCAACGGTAAGTGGGACGTGACCTGGTAAGAGCCTCTAATGAGAGCAGAATGGAGGTGCCTTTACATGGTAAACATTTTGCTACCATATGATCCAGCAGGCCCACTCCTGGGCCTATAAACTAAGAAGACAGAACTGGAAAGACACAGGCAGGCAAATCTGCACTGCAGCCGTATTACAATAGCCAAGACATGGAAGCAACCAATAAGTCCATCAACAGATGAGTGGACAAAGAAGAACTGGTACATGTACAGATGGACTATTAGACAAGGGAAAAAATGACACAATGCCATTTGGAGCACCGTAGATGAGTCTAGAGGTGATCACGCAACTTGTGGTAAGTCAGAAAGCGAAAGACACATATCCTATGATATCACTGATAGGTGTTACCTAAAAATTGATACCAGTGAAGATATTTCCACAGAGAAAGGCAATCACAGATTCATTAAACAACCTTATGTTTCAGTAATGGAAAGGTGTGAGGATTGGATACATGAGGTTACTGGGGTTAACAGAGATATACAAACACAGGTGAAGTATATAATCACCAAAGACCTACGGAATACCAAGAGAAGACAACTCAACATTCTGTCATAACCTACATGGGAAAAGGATCTGAAGAAGAACTGATATATGTATATGTGTAAAAGAACGACATCTTGCACACCTAGAACAAGCAAAACATTTTAATCAAACTTGCTGTGATAAAAAATTAAAATTAAATTAAAAAAACGAATAAGAAGTAGTGAGACATAAACTTAAGGGGCTCTTTCCTGGCACATTCCATTCAAATTTACCACCTAGAACAGGACATACATTGAGGCCCTGTTACCCTAGTAACCAGATCTGGTAAAGGAGAACTGCTCCCGCCTTGTGGCCGTTTCACACAACAGCAGCTCTAAACCCAGGGCTAACGGTTACTTGATATTCAAAATAATTGCAGGCCTGTAAATGACACGTGCCCTCAAAACAAATCCTTCGGTGATAAATCGAGCAAAAATCTCAAAAGACGTGTATATCTCAAAACGGCAATTTCAAGAGGCATATTATATGTGCATTCTCCCTTCTGTTTCATTTATTTCTTTTTTCTTGTTAAAAAAATGGCATGGAAATAGGCTCAACATCAGTAATTAATAAACCATGAAAATCCAGTGTACAAAAAGGTTCACTTCACAGCCGTCAGAATCATCATCACCAAAAAAGTCTACAAAGAATAAATGCTGGAGGGGTCATAGAGAACTGCGTACCTGCTAGCTGCTGGTGGGATGTAACCTGGTAAGAGCCAATAGTGAGAAGAGAACGGAGGTGCGTTTAAAGGTAAAAATAGAGCCACCATGTTATCTGGTAGGCCCTTTCATACACCTATCACCTGAGTAGACCAGAATCAACAAGACACAGGCTGGCAATCCTGCACTGCAGCATCATTTAACATAGCCAAGACGTGGAAGAAACTAAAATGCCCAGCAACAGAAAAATGCACAAAGAAAAAGTGTCCATGTACACCATGCAATATTAGCCATGGAAAACAATGAAACAGTGCCGTTTGCACCACCATAGAAAGACCTACAGTTAAACCCCCAATTTTAAGTAAGGAAGAAACCGAAAAACAGATAATCTATGATATCAATTATCGGTGTTACCTAAAAATTGATACCCATGAAATTATTTCCAAGAGGAGGACACGCATGCATTAGGAAAACAAAATTATGTTTAACCAAATGCAAAAGTGTAAGGAATGGATGAATTAGCAGATGGGGTTTTACAGACATGTACTAACACATATGAAATAGATGTCACAAAATAACTATGGAATACCAAGAGAGCTGTACTCAACTCTCTCTAATAACCTACACAGGAAAGGACCCACAGATGAATAGTTAGATACATAGGTATAATGAATCAGATTTTGTACACCTCAAAGAAAAAAACATTTTAATCAAATTTGCTCTGATAATCAGTCAAAATTAAATTGAAATAACAAACAAGAAGTAAGGAGATATAAGCTCTTGGGGGTTTGCCCTGGAACATTCCACTCTAACTTGCAGCCTACTAACAGGATTCCCAGAAAAGCTCTGTTGCCCCAAAACCTCGAGTTGGAAATGCAGAAGTGCTGCCGCCTTGTGGCTGTTTTCCAAAAGAGCGGACTTAAACCCACAGCTAACAGTCACTTAACATTCACAAGGACACAGGGCTGTAAGGACACTTGCCGTCCAAAAATTGTGGTGAGGTAGGGAATGGACAAAAGAATTCAAATATGGTAAAAATTTCAAGGAGATAGTATGAAGAGGTAAGTTTCACTCACTCTTTTTAGACAACAAGGAAAATGGATAAAAGCTCAACATCAGGAATTATGAGACTCATGCAAATCAAACCTACAACAAGGTTTCAACTCACGCTAGTCAACTACCATCAGCAAAAGTTCTACAAACAATAAATGCTGAAGGGATTTTAGAGAACTGTGTACCCTCTAGCTGCTGGTGAGATGTAAAGTGGTAACAGCCAATAATGAGAACAAAAAGGAGCTGCATTTCAAAGTAAAAATTGAGCCACCGTTCCATCCAGCAGGTCCACCGCTGAGCCTCTCACCTCAGAAAACCAGAGTCACGAAGGCACAGGCTGCAACAGCTGCACTGCAGGAATTTTCCCAATAGCCAAGACACGGAAGCAGGCAAAATGTCCATCAACAGATGAATGGATAAAAAACAAGTGGTCCATGTACACAATGAACATTAGCCATGGACAAAAATGAAACACTGCTCTTTGAGGCACCATAGATGAGCCTAGAGATAATCACAGAACATGAAGTAAGTCGGAAAGCAAAAGACACAAACTATGATATCACTTATAGGCGTTATCTAACAACTGACACAAGTGAACATACTTCCACAGAGAAAGACACTCACACACTTAGGAAACATACTATGCTTATCTAAAAGGAAAGGTGCGGGTAATAGGTAAATTAAGATTAAGGTTACCATTCGTGTACAAATACCTATTAAATACATATATCAAAAAGACAGACCATATAGCAAGGGAGGTCTACCGAAAACCCTGCAGTAATTTACATGAGAAGAGGATCTGTACATTAATATATATATATATATATATATATATATATATGAAAAAATCAATCAGATTGTGTATAGCTAGGACAATCAATATTCTAAAGATTACCCCGATTAAAAAAACTAAAACAAAGAACAAGAAATAAAGTGACATAAACTTATGGGGTTTTTTTACTGGCACATTCCCTTCTAATTTACAACCTGGCAACAGGACTTCCAAAAAGGCTCTGCTGACCTAGTAACCAGATTTGGGAATGGAGAAATGCTGCCTCCTTGTGGCCGTTTCCCAAACAGCAGCTTTAAACCCAGTGCTAATGGTCACTAAATATTCACACTCATTTCAGGCATGTAAATGACACCTGCGCTCCAAAAACATCCTGGGGTCAAAAATCGATGAAAAATTTAAAAGGGCAGCGTTCCAAGAAGACAATTTCAAGAGGTTTATTGTACTCACTGGTTTTTTCCCCTGTTTTTTGTTTAAGAGAACTAAAACCGGTGTGGCAAAATGCTGAACATTAGGAATTATTAAAGACATGCAAATCCAAATTACAAAAACCTATCAGCTCACACCAGTCAGAATGGCCATCAGGAAAAATTCTGCAAACAATAAATGCTGAAGGAGTTGTGCAGAAATGCGTACGCTCGGTTCAAAGTGGGACATGGTAAGAGCCAGTAACGAAAACACAAAGGTTATTCTTTGAAAAGGTAAATATTGAGCTACCATTCAATCAAGCCTACCCACTGCCGGGCCTATCGCCTGAGAGGATGAGAATCCAAAAGTCACAGGCTGGCAATCCTGCACTCCAGCAATATTTACCATAGGCAACACTTGGAAGCATCGAAAGTGTCCATCAACAGAGGAATGCACAAAGAAGAAGTGGTCCATATACACAACGGAATACGACTCCAATAAAAAATATACATTCAATTTAAAAAACAAACATAAGTAAGGAGACATCAGCCTTTGGGGGTTTATCCAGGCACATTCCTCTCTAATTTATAACCGAGGAAAACCACTGGCAGGAAGGTCTGTTTCCCTAGTTACCAGAGTGGGAAAAGCAGAAATGCTGCCGCCCTCTGCCCGTTACCTGCAACAGAAGCTTTAAAACCTGTGCTAAGTGTCACTTCACATGCACAAGTACTGCTGGGCTGTAAATGAAACCTGCCCTCAAAATGTCTTGAGGGAGGTAATGGCCAAAATATCTCAAAATGTGGCACATACTTCAAGAAAACAATATGAAGACGTAAGCTGTACTCAAAGTTTTAAGCAAAAAAGGAAATGCCGGAAAGGTCAATTTCAAGGGATTATGAGATGCATGCAAATCCAACCACAAACAGGTACCAGCTCACACCAGTGGGAATAAACTTCAGCAAAAATCTACAAGCAATAAATGCTGAAGGGTTTGTGGAGAAGTGCATACCCTCAACGGTAAGTGGGACGTGACCTGGTAAGAGCCACTAATGAGAGCAGAATGGAGGTGCCTTTACATGGTAAACATTTTGCTACCATATGATCCAGCAGGCCCACTCCTGGGCCTATAAACTAAGAAGACAGAACTGGAAAGACACAGGCAGGCAAATCTGCACTGCAGCCGTATTACAATAGCCAAGACATGGAAGCAACCAATAAGTCCATCAACAGATGAGTGGACAAAGAAGAACTGGTACATGTACAGATGGACTATTAGACAAGGAAAAAAATGACACAATGCCATTTGGAGCACCGTAGATGAGTCTAGAGGTGATCACGCAACTTGTGGTAAGTCAGAAAGCGAAAGACACATATCCTATGATATCACTGATAGGTGTTACCTAAAAATTGATACCAGTGAAGATATTTCCACAGAGAAAGGCAATCACAGATTCATTAAACAACCTTATGTTTCAGTAATGGAAAGGTGTGAGGATTGGATACATGAGGTTACTGGGGTTAACAGAGATATACAAACACAGGTGAAGTATATAATCACCAAAGACCTACGGAATACCAAGAGAAGACAACTCAACATTCTGTCATAACCTACATGGGAAAAGGATCTGAAGAAGAACTGATATATGTATATGTGTAAAAGAACGACATCTTGCACACCTAGAACAAGCAAAACATTTTAATCAAACTTGCTGTGATAAAAAATTAAAATTAAATTAAAAAAACGAATAAGAAGTAGTGAGACATAAACTTAAGGGGCTCTTTCCTGGCACATTCCATTCAAATTTACCACCTAGAACAGGACATACATTGAGGCCCTGTTACCCTAGTAACCAGATCTGGTAAAGGAGAACTGCTCCCGCCTTGTGGCCGTTTCACACAACAGCAGCTCTAAACCCAGGGCTAACGGTTACTTGATATTCAAAATACTTGCAGGCCTGTAAATGACACGTGCCCTCAAAACAAATCCTTCGGTGATAAATCGAGCAAAAATCTCAAAAGACGTGTATATCTCAAAACGGCAATTTCAAGAGGCATATTATATGTGCATTCTCCCTTCTGTTTCATTTATTTCTTTTTTCTTGTTAAAAAAATGGCATGGAAATAGGCTCAACATCAGTAATTAATAAACCATGAAAATCCAGTGTACAAAAAGGTTCACTTCACAGCCGTCAGAATCATCATCACCAAAAAAGTCTACAAAGAATAAATGCTGGAGGGGTCATAGAGAACTGCGTACCTGCTAGCTGCTGGTGGGATGTAACCTGGTAAGAGCCAATAGTGAGAAGAGAATGGAGGTGCGTTTAAAGGTAAAAATAGAGCCACCATGTTATCTGGTAGGCCCTTTCATACACCTATCACCTGAGTAGACCAGAATCAACAAGACACAGGCTGGCAATCCTGCACTGCAGCATCATTTAACATAGCCAAGACGTGGAAGAAACTAAAATGCCCAGCAACAGAAAAATGCACAAAGAAAAAGTGTCCATGTACACCATGCAATATTAGCCATGGAAAACAATGAAACAGTGCCGTTTGCACCACCATAGAAAGACCTACAGTTAAACCCCCAATTTTAAGTAAGGAAGAAACCGAAAAACAGATAATCTATGATATCAATTATCGGTGTTACCTAAAAATTGATACCCATGAAATTATTTCCAAGAGGAGGACACGCATGCATTAGGAAAACAAAATTATGTTTAACCAAATGCAAAAGTGTAAGGAATGGATGAATTAGCAGATGGGGTTTTACAGACATGTACTAACACATATGAAATAGATGTCACAAAATAACTATGGAATACCAAGAGAGCTGTACTCAACTCTCTCTAATAACCTACACAGGAAAGGACCCACAGATGAATAGTTAGATACATAGGTATAATGAATCAGATTTTGTACACCTCAAAGAAAAAACATTTTTATCAAATTTGCTCTGATAATCAGTCAAAATTAAATTGAAATAACAAACAAGAAGTAAGGAGATATAAGCTCTTGGGGGTTTGCCCTGGCACATTCCACTCTAACTTGCAGCCTACTAACAGGATTTCCAGAAAAGCTCTGTTGCCCCAAAACCTCGAGTTGGAAATGCAGAAGTGCTGCCGCCTTGTGGCTGTTTTCCGAAAGAGCGGACTTAAACCCACAGCTAACAGTCACTTAACATTCACAAGGACACAGGGCTGTAAGGACACTTGCCGTCCAAAAATGGTGGTGAGGTAGGGAATGGACAAAAGAATTCAAATATGGTAAAAATTTCAAGGAGATAGTATGAAGAGGTAAGTTTCACTCACTCTTTTTAGACAACAAGGAAAATGGATAAAAGCTCAACATCAGGAATTATGAGACTCATGCAAATCGAACCTACAACAAGGTTTCAACTCACGCTAGTCAACTACCATCAGCAAAAGTTCTACAAACAATAAATGCTGAAGGGGTTTTAGAGAACTGTGTACCCTCTAGCTGCTGGTGAGATGTAAAGTGGTAACAGCCAATAATGAGAACAAAAAGGAGCTGCATTTCAAAGTAAAAATTGAGCCACCGTTCCATCCAGCAGGTCCACCGCTGAGCCTCTCACCTCAGAAAACCAGAGTCACGAAGGCACAGGCTGCAACAGCTGCACTGCAGGAATTTTCCCAAAAGCCAAGACACGGAAGCAGGCAAAATGTCCATCAACAGATGAATGGATAAAAAACAAGTGGTCCATGTACACAATGAACATTAGCCATGGACAAAAATGAAACACTGCTCTTTGAGGCACCATAGATGAGCCTAGAGATAATCACAGAACATGAAGTAAGTCGGAAAGCAAAAGACACAAACTATGATATCACTTATAGGCGTTATCTAACAACTGACACAAGTGAACATACTTCCACAGAGAAAGACACTCACACACTTAGGAAACATACTATGCTTATCTAAAAGGAAAGGTGCGGGTAATAGGTAAATTAAGATTAAGGTTACCATTCGTGTACAAATACCTATTAAATACATATATCAAAAAGACAGACCATATAGCAAGGGAGGTCTACCGAAAACCCTGCAGTAATTTACATGAGAAGAGGATCTGTACATTAATATATATATATATATATATATATATATATATGAAAAAATCAATCAGATTGTGTATAGCTAGGACAATCAATATTCTAAAGATTACCCCGATTAAAAAAACTAAAACAAAGAACAAGAAATAAAGTGACATAAACTTATGGGGTTTTTTTACTGGCACATTCCCTTCTAATTTACAACCTGGCAACAGGACTTCCAAAAAGGCTCTGCTGACCTAGTAACCAGATTTGGGAATGGAGAAATGCTGCCTCCTTGTGGCCGTTTCCCAAACAGCAGCTTTAAACCCAGTGCTAATGGTCACTAAATATTCACACTCATTTCAGGCATGTAAATGACACCTGCGCTCCAAAAACATCCTGGGGTCAAAAATCGATGAAAAATTTAAAAGGGCAGCGTTCCAAGAAGACAATTTCAAGAGGTTTATTGTACTCACTGGTTTTTTCCCCTGTTTTTTGTTTAAGAGAACTAAAACCAGTGTGGCAAAATGCTGAACATTAGGAATTATTAAAGACATGCAAATCCAAATTACAAAAACCTATCAGCTCACACCAGTCAGAATGGCCATCAGGAAAAATTCTGCAAACAATAAATGCTGAAGGAGTTGTGCAGAAATGCGTATGCTCGGTTCAAAGTGGGACATGGTAAGAGCCAGTAACGAAAACACAAAGGTTATTCTTTGAAAAGGTAAATATTGAGCTACCATTCAATCAAGCCTACCCACTGCCGGGCCTATCGCCTGAGAGGATGAGAATCCAAAAGTCACAGGCTGGCAATCCTGCACTCCAGCAATATTTACCATAGGCAACACTTGGAAGCATCGAAAGTGTCCATCAACAGAGGAATGCACAAAGAAGAAGTGGTCCATATACACAACGGAATACGACTCCAATAAAAAATATACATTCAATTTAAAAAACAAACATAAGTAAGGAGACATCAGCCTTTGGGGGTTTATCCAGGCACATTCCTCTCTAATTTATAACCGAGGAAAACCACTGGCAGGAAGGTCTGTTTCCCTAGTTACCAGAGTGGGAAAAGCAGAAATGCTGCCGCCCTCTGCCCGTTACCTGCAACAGAAGCTTTAAAACCTGTGCTAAGTGTCACTTCACATGCACAAGTACTGCTGGGCTGTAAATGAAACCTGCCCTCAAAATGTCTTGAGGGAGGTAATGGCCAAAATATCTCAAAATGTGGCACATACTTCAAGAAAACAATATGAAGACGTAAGCTGTACTCAAAGTTTTAAGCAAAAAAGGAAATGCCGGAAAGGTCAATTTCAAGGGATTATGAGATGCATGCAAATCCAACCACAAACAGGTACCAGCTCACACCAGTGGGAATAAACTTCAGCAAAAATCTACAAGCAATAAATGCTGAAGGGTTTGTGGAGAAGTGCATACCCTCAACGGTAAGTGGGACGTGACCTGGTAAGAGCCACTAATGAGAGCAGAATGGAGGTGCCTTTACATGGTAAACATTTTGCTACCATATGATCCAGCAGGCCCACTCCTGGGCCTATAAACTAAGAAGACAGAACTGGAAAGACACAGGCAGGCAAATCTGCACTGCAGCCGTATTACAATAGCCAAGACATGGAAGCAACCAATAAGTCCATCAACAGATGAGTGGACAAAGAAGAACTGGTACATGTACAGATGGACTATTAGACAAGGAAAAAAATGACACAATGCCATTTGGAGCACCGTAGATGAGTCTAGAGGTGATCACGCAACTTGTGGTAAGTCAGAAAGCGAAAGACACATATCCTATGATATCACTGATAGGTGTTACCTAAAAATTGATACCAGTGAAGATATTTCCACAGAGAAAGGCAATCACAGATTCATTAAACAACCTTATGTTTCAGTAATGGAAAGGTGTGAGGATTGGATACATGAGGTTACTGGGGTTAACAGAGATATACAAACACAGGTGAAGTATATAATCACCAAAGACCTACGGAATACCAAGAGAAGACAACTCAACATTCTGTCATAACCTACATGGGAAAAGGATCTGAAGAAGAACTGATATATGTATATGTGTAAAAGAACGACATCTTGCACACCTAGAACAAGCAAAACATTTTAATCAAACTTGCTGTGATAAAAAATTAAAATTAAATTAAAAAAACGAATAAGAAGTAGTGAGACATAAACTTAAGGGGCTCTTTCCTGGCACATTCCATTCAAATTTACCACCTAGAACAGGACATACATTGAGGCCCTGTTACCCTAGTAACCAGATCTGGTAAAGGAGAACTGCTCCCGCCTTGTGGCCGTTTCACACAACAGCAGCTCTAAACCCAGGGCTAACGGTTACTTGATATTCAAAATAATTGCAGGCCTGTAAATGACACGTGCCCTCAAAACAAATCCTTCGGTGATAAATCGAGCAAAAATCTCAAAAGACGTGTATATCTCAAAACGGCAATTTCAAGAGGCATATTATATGTGCATTCTCCCTTCTGTTTCATTTATTTCTTTTTTCTTGTTAAAAAAATGGCATGGAAATAGGCTCAACATCAGTAATTAATAAACCATGAAAATCCAGTGTACAAAAAGGTTCACTTCACAGCCGTCAGAATCATCATCACCAAAAAAGTCTACAAAGAATAAATGCTGGAGGGGTCATAGAGAACTGCGTACCTGCTAGCTGCTGGTGGGATGTAACCTGGTAAGAGCCAATAGTGAGAAGAGAACGGAGGTGCGTTTAAAGGTAAAAATAGAGCCACCATGTTATCTGGTAGGCCCTTTCATACACCTATCACCTGAGTAGACCAGAATCAACAAGACACAGGCTGGCAATCCTGCACTGCAGCATCATTTAACATAGCCAAGACGTGGAAGAAACTAAAATGCCCAGCAACAGAAAAATGCACAAAGAAAAAGTGTCCATGTACACCATGCAATATTAGCCATGGAAAACAATGAAACAGTGCCGTTTGCACCACCATAGAAAGACCTACAGTTAAACCCCCAATTTTAAGTAAGGAAGAAACCGAAAAACAGATAATCTATGATATCAATTATCGGTGTTACCTAAAAATTGATACCCATGAAATTATTTCCAAGAGGAGGACACGCATGCATTAGGAAAACAAAATTATGTTTAACCAAATGCAAAAGTGTAAGGAATGGATGAATTAGCAGATGGGGTTTTACAGACATGTACTAACACATATGAAATAGATGTCACAAAATAACTATGGAATACCAAGAGAGCTGTACTCAACTCTCTCTAATAACCTACACAGGAAAGGACCCACAGATGAATAGTTAGATACATAGGTATAATGAATCAGATTTTGTACACCTCAAAGAAAAAACATTTTAATCAAATTTGCTCTGATAATCAGTCAAAATTAAATTGAAATAACAAACAAGAAGTAAGGAGATATAAGCTCTTGGGGGTTTGCCCTGGAACATTCCACTCTAACTTGCAGCCTACTAACAGGATTCCCAGAAAAGCTCTGTTGCCCCAAAACCTCGAGTTGGAAATGCAGAAGTGCTGCCGCCTTGTGGCTGTTTTCCGAAAGAGCGGACTTAAACCCACAGCTAACAGTCACTTAACATTCACAAGGACACAGGGCTGTAAGGACACTTGCCGTCCAAAAATGGTGGTGAGGTAGGGAATGGACAAAAGAATTCAAATATGGTAAAAATTTCAAGGAGATAGTATGAAGAGGTAAGTTTCACTCACTCTTTTTAGACAACAAGGAAAATGGATAAAAGCTCAACATCAGGAATTATGAGACTCATGCAAATCGAACCTACAACAAGGTTTCAACTCACGCTAGTCAACTACCATCAGCAAAAGTTCTACAAACAATAAATGCTGAAGGGGTTTTAGAGAACTGTGTACCCTCTAGCTGCTGGTGAGATGTAAAGTGGTAACAGCCAATAATGAGAACAAAAAGGAGCTGCATTTCAAAGTAAAAATTGAGCCACCGTTCCATCCAGCAGGTCCACCGCTGAGCCTCTCACCTCAGAAAACCAGAGTCACGAAGGCACAGGCTGCAACAGCTGCACTGCAGGAATTTTCCCAATAGCCAAGACACGGAAGCAGGCAAAATGTCCATCAACAGATGAATGGATAAAAAACAAGTGGTCCATGTACACAATGAACATTAGCCATGGACAAAAATGAAACACTGCTCTTTGAGGCACCATAGATGAGCCTAGAGATAATCACAGAACATGAAGTAAGTCGGAAAGCAAAAGACACAAACTATGATATCACTTATAGGCGTTATCTAACAACTGACACAAGTGAACATACTTCCACAGAGAAAGACACTCACACACTTAGGAAACATACTATGCTTATCTAAAAGGAAAGGTGCGGGTAATAGGTAAATTAAGATTAAGGTTACCATTCGTGTACAAATACCTATTAAATACATATATCAAAAAGACAGACCATATAGCAAGGGAGGTCTACCGAAAACCCTGCAGTAATTTACATGAGAAGAGGATCTGTACATTAATATATATATATATATATATATATATATATATATATATGAAAAAATCAATCAGATTGTGTATAGCTAGGACAATCAATATTCTAAAGATTACCCTGATTAAAAAAACTAAAACAAAGAACAAGAAATAAAGTGACATAAACTTATGGGGTTTTTTTACTGGCACATTCCCTTCTAATTTACAACCTGGCAACAGGACTTCCAAAAAGGCTCTGCTGACCTAGTAACCAGATTTGGGAATGGAGAAATGCTGCCTCCTTGTGGCCGTTTCCCAAACAGCAGCTTTAAACCCAGTGCTAATGGTCACTAAATATTCACACTCATTTCAGGCATGTAAATGACACCTGCGCTCCAAAAACATCCTGGGGTCAAAAATCGATGAAAAATTTAAAAGGGCAGCGTTCCAAGAAGACAATTTCAAGAGGTTTATTGTACTCACTGGTTTTTTCCCCTGTTTTTTGTTTAAGAGAACTAAAACCGGTGTGGCAAAATGCTGAACATTAGGAATTATTAAAGACATGCAAATCCAAATTACAAAAACCTATCAGCTCACACCAGTCAGAATGGCCATCAGGAAAAATTCTGCAAACAATAAATGCTGAAGGAGTTGTGCAGAAATGCGTACGCTCGGTTCAAAGTGGGACATGGTAAGAGCCAGTAACGAAAACACAAAGGTTATTCTTTGAAAAGGTAAATATTGAGCTACCATTCAATCAAGCCTACCCACTGCCGGGCCTATCGCCTGAGAGGATGAGAATCCAAAAGTCACAGGCTGGCAATCCTGCACTCCAGCAATATTTACCATAGGCAACACTTGGAAGCATCGAAAGTGTCCATCAACAGAGGAATGCACAAAGAAGAAGTGGTCCATATACACAACGGAATACGACTCCAATAAAAAATATACATTCAATTTAAAAAACAAACATAAGTAAGGAGACATCAGCCTTTGGGGGTTTATCCAGGCACATTCCTCTCTAATTTATAACCGAGGAAAACCACTGGCAGGAAGGTCTGTTTCCCTAGTTACCAGAGTGGGAAAAGCAGAAATGCTGCCGCCCTCTGCCCGTTACCTGCAACAGAAGCTTTAAAACCTGTGCTAAGTGTCACTTCACATGCACAAGTACTGCTGGGCTGTAAATGAAACCTGCCCTCAAAATGTCTTGAGGGAGGTAATGGCCAAAATATCTCAAAATGTGGCACATACTTCAAGAAAACAATATGAAGACGTAAGCTGTACTCAAAGTTTTAAGCAAAAAAGGAAATGCCGGAAAGGTCAATTTCAAGGGATTATGAGATGCATGCAAATCCAACCACAAACAGGTACCAGCTCACACCAGTGGGAATAAACTTCAGCAAAAATCTACAAGCAATAAATGCTGAAGGGTTTGTGGAGAAGTGCATACCCTCAACGGTAAGTGGGACGTGACCTGGTAAGAGCCACTAATGAGAGCAGAATGGAGGTGCCTTTACATGGTAAACATTTTGCTACCATATGATCCAGCAGGCCCACTCCTGGGCCTATAAACTGAGAAGACAGAACTGGAAAGACACAGGCAGGCAAATCTGCACTGCAGCCGTATTACAATAGCCAAGACATGGAAGCAACCAATAAGTCCATCAACAGATGAGTGGACAAAGAAGAACTGGTACATGTACAGATGGACTATTAGACAAGGGAAAAAATGACACAATGCCATTTGGAGCACCGTAGATGAGTCTAGAGGTGATCACGCAACTTGTGGTAAGTCAGAAAGCGAAAGACACATATCCTATGATATCACTGATAGGTGTTACCTAAAAATTGATACCAGTGAAGATATTTCCACAGAGAAAGGCAATCACAGATTCATTAAACAACCTTATGTTTCAGTAATGGAAAGGTGTGAGGATTGGATACATGAGGTTACTGGGGTTAACAGAGATATACAAACACAGGTGAAGTATATAATCACCAAAGACCTACGGAATACCAAGAGAAGACAACTCAACATTCTGTCATAACCTACATGGGAAAAGGATCTGAAGAAGAACTGATATATGTATATGTGTAAAAGAACGACATCTTGCACACCTAGAACAAGCAAAACATTTTAATCAAACTTGCTGTGATAAAAAATTAAAATTAAATTAAAAAAACGAATAAGAAGTAGTGAGACATAAACTTAAGGGGCTCTTTCCTGGCACATTCCATTCAAATTTACCACCTAGAACAGGACATACATTGAGGCCCTGTTACCCTAGTAACCAGATCTGGTAAAGGAGAACTGCTCCCGCCTTGTGGCCGTTTCACACAACAGCAGCTCTAAACCCAGGGCTAACGGTTACTTGATATTCAAAATAATTGCAGGCCTGTAAATGACACGTGCCCTCAAAACAAATCCTTCGGTGATAAATCGAGCAAAAATCTCAAAAGACGTGTATATCTCAAAACGGCAATTTCAAGAGGCATATTATATGTGCATTCTCCCTTCTGTTTCATTTATTTCTTTTTTCTTGTTAAAAAAATGGCATGGAAATAGGCTCAACATCAGTAATTAATAAACCATGAAAATCCAGTGTACAAAAAGGTTCACTTCACAGCCGTCAGAATCATCATCACCAAAAAAGTCTACAAAGAATAAATGCTGGAGGGGTCATAGAGAACTGCGTACCTGCTAGCTGCTGGTGGGATGTAACCTGGTAAGAGCCAATAGTGAGAAGAGAACGGAGGTGCGTTTAAAGGTAAAAATAGAGCCACCATGTTATCTGGTAGGCCCTTTCATACACCTATCACCTGAGTAGACCAGAATCAACAAGACACAGGCTGGCAATCCTGCACTGCAGCATCATTTAACATAGCCAAGACGTGGAAGAAACTAAAATGCCCAGCAACAGAAAAATGCACAAAGAAAAAGTGTCCATGTACACCATGCAATATTAGCCATGGAAAACAATGAAACAGTGCCGTTTGCACCACCATAGAAAGACCTACAGTTAAACCCCCAATTTTAAGTAAGGAAGAAACCGAAAAACAGATAATCTATGATATCAATTATCGGTGTTACCTAAAAATTGATACCCATGAAATTATTTCCAAGAGGAGGACACGCATGCATTAGGAAAACAAAATTATGTTTAACCAAATGCAAAAGTGTAAGGAATGGATGAATTAGCAGATGGGGTTTTACAGACATGTACTAACACATATGAAATAGATGTCACAAAATAACTATGGAATACCAAGAGAGCTGTACTCAACTCTCTCTAATAACCTACACAGGAAAGGACCCACAGATGAATAGTTAGATACATAGGTATAATGAATCAGATTTTGTACACCTCAAAGAAAAAACATTTTTATCAAATTTGCTCTGATAATCAGTCAAAATTAAATTGAAATAACAAACAAGAAGTAAGGAGATATAAGCTCTTGGGGGTTTGCCCTGGCACATTCCACTCTAACTTGCAGCCTACTAACAGGATTTCCAGAAAAGCTCTGTTGCCCCAAAACCTCGAGTTGGAAATGCAGAAGTGCTGCCGCCTTGTGGCTGTTTTCCGAAAGAGCGGACTTAAACCCACAGCTAACAGTCACTTAACATTCACAAGGACACAGGGCTGTAAGGACACTTGCCGTCCAAAAATTGTGGTGAGGTAGGGAATGGACAAAAGAATTCAAATATGGTAAAAATTTCAAGGAGATAGTATGAAGAGGTAAGTTTCACTCACTCTTTTTAGACAACAAGGAAAATGGATAAAAGCTCAACATCAGGAATTATGAGACTCATGCAAATCGAACCTACAACAAGGTTTCAACTCACGCTAGTCAACTACCATCAGCAAAAGTTCTACAAACAATAAATGCTGAAGGGATTTTAGAGAACTGTGTACCCTCTAGCTGCTGGTGAGATGTAAAGTGGTAACAGCCAATAATGAGAACAAAAAGGAGCTGCATTTCAAAGTAAAAATTGAGCCACCGTTCCATCCAGCAGGTCCACCGCTGAGCCTCTCACCTCAGAAAACCAGAGTCACGAAGGCACAGGCTGCAACAGCTGCACTGCAGGAATTTTCCCAATAGCCAAGACACGGAAGCAGGCAAAATGTCCATCAACAGATGAATGGATAAAAAACAAGTGGTCCATGTACACAATGAACATTAGCCATGGACAAAAATGAAACACTGCTCTTTGAGGCACCATAGATGAGCCTAGAGATAATCACAGAACATGAAGTAAGTCGGAAAGCAAAAGACACAAACTATGATATCACTTATAGGCGTTATCTAACAACTGACACAAGTGAACATACTTCCACAGAGAAAGACACTCACACACTTAGGAAACATACTATGCTTATCTAAAAGGAAAGGTGCAGGTAATAGGTAAATTAAGATTAAGGTTACCATTCGTGTACAAATACCTATTAAATACATATATCAAAAAGACAGACCATATAGCAAGGGAGGTCTACCGAAAACCCTGCAGTAATTTACATGAGAAGAGGATCTGTACATTAATATATATATATATATATATATATATGAAAAAATCAATCAGATTGTGTATAGCTAGGACAATCAATATTCTAAAGATTACCCCGATTAAAAAAACTAAAACAAAGAACAAGAAATAAAGTGACATAAACTTATGGGGTTTTTTTACTGGCACATTCCCTTCTAATTTACAACCTGGCAACAGGACTTCCAAAAAGGCTCTGCTGACCTAGTAACCAGATTTGGGAATGGAGAAATGCTGCCTCCTTGTGGCCGTTTCCCAAACAGCAGCTTTAAACCCAGTGCTAATGGTCACTAAATATTCACACTCATTTCAGGCATGTAAATGACACCTGCGCTCCAAAAACATCCTGGGGTCAAAAATCGATGAAAAATTTAAAAGGGCAGCGTTCCAAGAAGACAATTTCAAGAGGTTTATTGCACTCACTGGTTTTTTCCCCTGTTTTTTGTTTAAGAGAACTAAAACCGGTGTGGCAAAATGCTGAACATTAGGAATTATTAAAGACATGCAAATCCAAATTACAAAAACCTATCAGCTCACACCAGTCAGAATGGCCATCAGGAAAAATTCTGCAAACAATAAATGCTGAAGGAGTTGTGCAGAAATGCGTACGCTCGGTTCAAAGTGGGACATGGTAAGAGCCAGTAACGAAAACACAAAGGTTATTCTTTGAAAAGGTAAATATTGAGCTACCATTCAATCAAGCCTACCCACTGCCGGGCCTATCGCCTGAGAGGATGAGAATCCAAAAGTCACAGGCTGGCAATCCTGCACTCCAGCAATATTTACCATAGGCAACACTTGGAAGCATCGAAAGTGTCCATCAACAGAGGAATGCACAAAGAAGAAGTGGTCCATATACACAACGGAATACGACTCCAATAAAAAATATACATTCAATTTAAAAAACAAACATAAGTAAGGAGACATCAGCCTTTGGGGGTTTATCCAGGCACATTCCTCTCTAATTTATAACCGAGGAAAACCACTGGCAGGAAGGTCTGTTTCCCTAGTTACCAGAGTGGGAAAAGCAGAAATGCTGCCGCCCTCTGCCCGTTACCTGCAACAGAAGCTTTAAAACCTGTGCTAAGTGTCACTTCACATGCACAAGTACTGCTGGGCTGTAAATGAAACCTGCCCTCAAAATGTCTTGAGGGAGGTAATGGCCAAAATATCTCAAAATGTGGCACATACTTCAAGAAAACAATATGAAGACGTAAGCTGTACTCAAAGTTTTAAGCAAAAAAGGAAATGCCGGAAAGGTCAATTTCAAGGGATTATGAGATGCATGCAAATCCAACCACAAACAGGTACCAGCTCACACCAGTGGGAATAAACTTCAGCAAAAATCTACAAGCAATAAATGCTGAAGGGTTTGTGGAGAAGTGCATACCCTCAACGGTAAGTGGGACGTGACCTGGTAAGAGCCACTAATGAGAGCAGAATGGAGGTGCCTTTACATGGTAAACATTTTGCTACCATATGATCCAGCAGGCCCACTCCTGGGCCTATAAACTAAGAAGACAGAACTGGAAAGACACAGGCAGGCAAATCTGCACTGCAGCCGTATTACAATAGCCAAGACATGGAAGCAACCAATAAGTCCATCAACAGATGAGTGGACAAAGAAGAACTGGTACATGTACAGATGGACTATTAGACAAGGAAAAAAATGACACAATGCCATTTGGAGCACCGTAGATGAGTCTAGAGGTGATCACGCAACTTGTGGTAAGTCAGAAAGCGAAAGACACATATCCTATGATATCACTGATAGGTGTTACCTAAAAATTGATACCAGTGAAGATATTTCCACAGAGAAAGGCAATCACAGATTCATTAAACAACCTTATGTTTCAGTAATGGAAAGGTGTGAGGATTGGATACATGAGGTTACTGGGGTTAACAGAGATATACAAACACAGGTGAAGTATATAATCACCAAAGACCTACGGAATACCAAGAGAAGACAACTCAACATTCTGTCATAACCTACATGGGAAAAGGATCTGAAGAAGAACTGATATATGTATATGTGTAAAAGAACGACATCTTGCACACCTAGAACAAGCAAAACATTTTAATCAAACTTGCTGTGATAAAAAATTAAAATTAAATTAAAAAAATGAATAAGAAGTAGTGAGACATAAACTTAAGGGGCTCTTTCCTGGCACATTCCATTCAAATTTACCACCTAGAACAGGACATACATTGAGGCCCTGCTACCCTAGTAACCAGATCTGGTAAAGGAGAACTGCTCCCGCCTTGTGGCCGTTTCACACAACAGCAGCTCTAAACCCAGGGCTAACGGTTACTTGATATTCAAAATAATTGCAGGCCTGTAAATGACACGTGCCCTCAAAACAAATCCTTCGGTGATAAATCGAGCAAAAATCTCAAAAGACGTGTATATCTCAAAACGGCAATTTCAAGAGGCATATTATATGTGCATTCTCCCTTCTGTTTCATTTATTTCTTTTTTCTTGTTAAAAAAATGGCATGGAAATAGGCTCAACATCAGTAATTAATAAACCATGAAAATCCAGTGTACAAAAAGGTTCACTTCACAGCCGTCAGAATCATCATCACCAAAAAAGTCTACAAAGAATAAATGCTGGAGGGGTCATAGAGAACTGCGTACCTGCTAGCTGCTGGTGGGATGTAACCTGGTAAGAGCCAATAGTGAGAAGAGAATGGAGGTGCGTTTAAAGGTAAAAATTGAGCCACCATGTTATCTGGTAGGCCCTTTCATACACCTATCACCTGAGTAGACCAGAATCAACAAGACACAGGCTGGCAATCCTGCACTGCAGCATCATTTAACATAGCCAAGACGTGGAAGAAACTAAAATGCCCAGCAACAGAAAAATGCACAAAGAAAAAGTGTCCATGTACACCATGCAATATTAGCCATGGAAAACAATGAAACAGTGCCGTTTGCACCACCATAGAAAGACCTACAGTTAAACCCCCAATTTTAAGTAAGGAAGAAACCGAAAAACAGATAATCTATGATATCAATTATCGGTGTTACCTAAAAATTGATACCCATGAAATTATTTCCAAGAGGAGGACACGCATGCATTAGGAAAACAAAATTATGTTTAACCAAATGCAAAAGTGTAAGGAATGGATGAATTAGCAGATGGGGTTTTACAGACATGTACTAACACATATGAAATAGATGTCACAAAATAACTATGGAATACCAAGAGAGCTGTACTCAACTCTCTCTAATAACCTACACAGGAAAGGACCCACAGATGAATAGTTAGATACATAGGTATAATGAATCAGATTTTGTACACCTCAAAGAAAAAACATTTTTATCAAATTTGCTCTGATAATCAGTCAAAATTAAATTGAAATAACAAACAAGAAGTAAGGAGATATAAGCTCTTGGGGGTTTGCCCTGGCACATTCCACTCTAACTTGCAGCCTACTAACAGGATTTCCAGAAAAGCTCTGTTGCCCCAAAACCTCGAGTTGGAAATGCAGAAGTGCTGCCGCCTTGTGGCTGTTTTCCGAAAGAGCGGACTTAAACCCACAGCTAACAGTCACTTAACATTCACAAGGACACAGGGCTGTAAGGACACTTGCCGTCCAAAAATTGTGGTGAGGTAGGGAATGGACAAAAGAATTCAAATATGGTAAAAATTTCAAGGAGATAGTATGAAGAGGTAAGTTTCACTCACTCTTTTTAGACAACAAGGAAAATGGATAAAAGCTCAACATCAGGAATTATGAGACTCATGCAAATCGAACCTACAACAAGGTTTCAACTCACGCTAGTCAACTACCATCAGCAAAAGTTCTACAAACAATAAATGCTGAAGGGGTTTTAGAGAACTGTGTACCCTCTAGCTGCTGGTGAGATGTAAAGTGGTAACAGCCAATAATGAGAACAAAAAGGAGCTGCATTTCAAAGTAAAAATTGAGCCACCGTTCCATCCAGCAGGTCCACCGCTGAGCCTCTCACCTCAGAAAACCAGAGTCACGAAGGCACAGGCTGCAACAGCTGCACTGCAGGAATTTTCCCAATAGCCAAGACACGGAAGCAGGCAAAATGTCCATCAACAGATGAATGGATAAAAAACAAGTGGTCCATGTACACAATGAACATTAGCCATGGACAAAAATGAAACACTGCTCTTTGAGGCACCATAGATGAGCCTAGAGATAATCACAGAACATGAAGTAAGTCGGAAAGCAAAAGACACAAACTATGATATCACTTATAGGCGTTATCTAACAACTGACACAAGTGAACATACTTCCACAGAGAAAGACACTCACACACTTAGGAAACATACTATGCTTATCTAAAAGGAAAGGTGCGGGTAATAGGTAAATTAAGATTAAGGTTACCATTCGTGTACAAATACCTATTAAATACATATATCAAAAAGACAGACCATATAGCAAGGGAGGTCTACCGAAAACCCTGCAGTAATTTACATGAGAAGAGGATCTGTACATTAATATATATATATATATATATGAAAAAATCAATCAGATTGTGTATAGCTAGGACAATCAATATTCTAAAGATTACCCCGATTAAAAAAACTAAAACAAAGAACAAGAAATAAAGTGACATAAACTTATGGGGTTTTTTTTTACTGGCACATTCCCTTCTAATTTACAACCTGGCAACAGGACTTCCAAAAACGCTCTGCTGACCTAGTAACCAGATTTGGGAATGGAGAAATGCTGCCTCCTTGTGGCCGTTTCCCAAACAGCAGCTTTAAACCCAGTGCTAATGGTCACTAAATATTCACACTCATTTCAGGCATGTAAATGACACCTGCGCTCCAAAAACATCCTGGGGTCAAAAATCGATGAAAAATTTAAAAGGGCAGCGTTCCAAGAAGACAATTTCAAGAGGTTTATTGTACTCACTGGTTTTTTCCCCTGTTTTTTGTTTAAGAGAACTAAAACCGGTGTGGCAAAATGCTGAACATTAGGAATTATTAAAGACATGCAAATCCAAATTACAAAAACCTATCAGCTCACACCAGTCAGAATGGCCATCAGGAAAAATTCTGCAAACAATAAATGCTGAAGGAGTTGTGCAGAAATGCGTACGCTCGGTTCAAAGTGGGACATGGTAAGAGCCAGTAACGAAAACACAAAGGTTATTCTTTGAAAAGGTAAATATTGAGCTACCATTCAATCAAGCCTACCCACTGCCGGGCCTATCGCCTGAGAGGATGAGAATCCAAAAGTCACAGGCTGGCAATCCTGCACTCCAGCAATATTTACCATAGGCAACACTTGGAAGCATCGAAAGTGTCCATCAACAGAGGAATGCACAAAGAAGAAGTGGTCCATATACACAACGGAATACGACTCCAATAAAAAATATACATTCAATTTAAAAAACAAACATAAGTAAGGAGACATCAGCCTTTGGGGGTTTATCCAGGCACATTCCTCTCTAATTTATAACCGAGGAAAACCACTGGCAGGAAGGTCTGTTTCCCTAGTTACCAGAGTGGGAAAAGCAGAAATGCTGCCGCCCTCTGCCCGTTACCTGCAACAGAAGCTTTAAAACCTGTGCTAAGTGTCACTTCATATGCACAAGTACTGCTGGGCTGTAAATGAAACCTGCCCTCAAAATGTCTTGAGGGAGGTAATGGCCAAAATATCTCAAAATGTGGCACATACTTCAAGAAAACAATATGAAGACGTAAGCTGTACTCAAAGTTTTAAGCAAAAAAGGAAATGCCGGAAAGGTCAATTTCAAGGGATTATGAGATGCATGCAAATCCAACCACAAACAGGTACCAGCTCACACCAGTGGGAATAAACTTCAGCAAAAATCTACAAGCAATAAATGCTGAAGGGTTTGTGGAGAAGTGCATACCCTCAACGGTAAGTGGGACGTGACCTGGTAAGAGCCACTAATGAGAGCAGAATGGAGGTGCCTTTACATGGTAAACATTTTGCTACCATATGATCCAGCAGGCCCACTCCTGGGCCTATAAACTAAGAAGACAGAACTGGAAAGACACAGGCAGGCAAATCTGCACTGCAGCCGTATTACAATAGCCAAGACATGGAAGCAACCAATAAGTCCATCAACAGATGAGTGGACAAAGAAGAACTGGTACATGTACAGATGGACTATTAGACAAGGAAAAAAATGACACAATGCCATTTGGAGCACCGTAGATGAGTCTAGAGGTGATCACGCAACTTGTGGTAAGTCAGAAAGCGAAAGACACATATCCTATGATATCACTGATAGGTGTTACCTAAAAATTGATACCAGTGAAGATATTTCCACAGAGAAAGGCAATCACAGATTCATTAAACAACCTTATGTTTCAGTAATGGAAAGGTGTGAGGATTGGATACATGAGGTTACTGGGGTTAACAGAGATATACAAACACAGGTGAAGTATATAATCACCAAAGACCTACGGAATACCAAGAGAAGACAACTCAACATTCTGTCATAACCTACATGGGAAAAGGATCTGAAGAAGAACTGATATATGTATATGTGTAAAAGAACGACATCTTGCACACCTAGAACAAGCAAAACATTTTAATCAAACTTGCTGTGATAAAAAATTAAAATTAAATTAAAAAAACGAATAAGAAGTAGTGAGACATAAACTTAAGGGGCTCTTTCCTGGCACATTCCATTCAAATTTACCACCTAGAACAGGACATACATTGAGGCCCTGTTACCCTAGTAACCAGATCTGGTAAAGGAGAACTGCTCCCGCCTTGTGGCCGTTTCACACAACAGCAGCTCTAAACCCAGGGCTAACGGTTACTTGATATTCAAAATAATTGCAGGCCTGTAAATGACACGTGCCCTCAAAACAAATCCTTCGGTGATAAATCGAGCAAAAATCTCAAAAGACGTGTATATCTCAAAACGGCAATTTCAAGAGGCATATTATATGTGCATTCTCCCTTCTGTTTCATTTATTTCTTTTTTCTTGTTAAAAAAATGGCATGGAAATAGGCTCAACATCAGTAATTAATAAACCATGAAAATCCAGTGTACAAAAAGGTTCACTTCACAGCCGTCAGAATCATCATCACCAAAAAAGTCTACAAAGAATAAATGCTGGAGGGGTCATAGAGAACTGCGTACCTGCTAGCTGCTGGTGGGATGTAACCTGGTAAGAGCCAATAGTGAGAAGAGAATGGAGGTGCGTTTAAAGGTAAAAATTGAGCCACCATGTTATCTGGTAGGCCCTTTCATACACCTATCACCTGAGTAGACCAGAATCAACAAGACACAGGCTGGCAATCCTGCACTGCAGCATCATTTAACATAGCCAAGACGTGGAAGAAACTAAAATGCCCAGCAACAGAAAAATGCACAAAGAAAAAGTGTCCATGTACACCATGCAATATTAGCCATGGAAAACAATGAAACAGTGCCGTTTGCACCACCATAGAAAGACCTACAGTTAAACCCCCAATTTTAAGTAAGGAAGAAACCGAAAAACAGATAATCTATGATATCAATTATCGGTGTTACCTAAAAATTGATACCCATGAAATTATTTCCAAGAGGAGGACACGCATGCATTAGGAAAACAAAATTATGTTTAACCAAATGCAAAAGTGTAAGGAATGGATGAATTAGCAGATGGGGTTTTACAGACATGTACTAACACATATGAAATAGATGTCACAAAATAACTATGGAATACCAAGAGAGCTGTACTCAACTCTCTCTAATAACCTACACAGGAAAGGACCCACAGATGAATAGTTAGATACATAGGTATAATGAATCAGATTTTGTACACCTCAAAGAAAAAACATTTTTATCAAATTTGCTCTGATAATCAGTCAAAATTAAATTGAAATAACAAACAAGAAGTAAGGAGATATAAGCTCTTGGGGGTTTGCCCTGGCACATTCCACTCTAACTTGCAGCCTACTAACAGGATTTCCAGAAAAGCTCTGTTGCCCCAAAACCTCGAGTTGGAAATGCAGAAGTGCTGCCGCCTTGTGGCTGTTTTCCGAAAGAGCGGACTTAAACCCACAGCTAACAGTCACTTAACATTCACAAGGACACAGGGCTGTAAGGACACTTGCCGTCCAAAAATTGTGGTGAGGTAGGGAATGGACAAAAGAATTCAAATATGGTAAAAATTTCAAGGAGATAGTATGAAGAGGTAAGTTTCACTCACTCTTTTTAGACAACAAGGAAAATGGATAAAAGCTCAACATCAGGAATTATGAGACTCATGCAAATCGAACCTACAACAAGGTTTCAACTCACGCTAGTCAACTACCATCAGCAAAAGTTCTACAAACAATAAATGCTGAAGGGGTTTTAGAGAACTGTGTACCCTCTAGCTGCTGGTGAGATGTAAAGTGGTAACAGCCAATAATGAGAACAAAAAGGAGCTGCATTTCAAAGTAAAAATTGAGCCACCGTTCCATCCAGCAGGTCCACCGCTGAGCCTCTCACCTCAGAAAACCAGAGTCACGAAGGCACAGGCTGCAACAGCTGCACTGCAGGAATTTTCCCAATAGCCAAGACACGGAAGCAGGCAAAATGTCCATCAACAGATGAATGGATAAAAAACAAGTGGTCCATGTACACAATGAACATTAGCCATGGACAAAAATGAAACACTGCTCTTTGAGGCACCATAGATGAGCCTAGAGATAATCACAGAACATGAAGTAAGTCAGAAAGCAAAAGACACAAACTATGATATCACTTATAGGCGTTATCTAACAACTGACACAAGTGAACATACTTCCACAGAGAAAGACACTCACACACTTAGGAAACATACTATGCTTATCTAAAAGGAAAGGTGCGGGTAATAGGTAAATTAAGATTAAGGTTACCATTCGTGTACAAATACCTATTAAATACATATATCAAAAAGACAGACCATATAGCAAGGGAGGTCTACCGAAAACCCTGCAGTAATTTACATGAGAAGAGGATCTGTACATTAATATATATATATATATATATATATATATATATATATATATATATATATATATATATATATGAAAAAATCAATCAGATTGTGTATAGCTAGGACAATCAATATTCTAAAGATTACCCCGATTAAAAAAACTAAAACAAAGAACAAGAAATAAAGTGACATAAACTTATGGGGTTTTTTTACTGGCACATTCCCTTCTAATTTACAACCTGGCAACAGGACTTCCAAAAAGGCTCTGCTGACCTAGTAACCAGATTTGGGAATGGAGAAATGCTGCCTCCTTGTGGCCGTTTCCCAAACAGCAGCTTTAAACCCAGTGCTAATGGTCACTAAATATTCACACTCATTTCAGGCATGTAAATGACACCTGCGCTCCAAAAACATCCTGGGGTCAAAAATCGATGAAAAATTTAAAAGGGCAGCGTTCCAAGAAGACAATTTCAAGAGGTTTATTGTACTCACTGGTTTTTTCCCCTGTTTTTTGTTTAAGAGAACTAAAACCGGTGTGGCAAAATGCTGAACATTAGGAATTATTAAAGACATGCAAATCCAAATTACAAAAACCTATCAGCTCACACCAGTCAGAATGGCCATCAGGAAAAATTCTGCAAACAATAAATGCTGAAGGAGTTGTGCAGAAATGCGTACGCTCGGTTCAAAGTGGGACATGGTAAGAGCCAGTAACGAAAACACAAAGGTTATTCTTTGAAAAGGTAAATATTGAGCTACCATTCAATCAAGCCTACCCACTGCCGGGCCTATCGCCTGAGAGGATGAGAATCCAAAAGTCACAGGCTGGCAATCCTGCACTCCAGCAATATTTACCATAGGCAACACTTGGAAGCATCGAAAGTGTCCATCAACAGAGGAATGCACAAAGAAGAAGTGGTCCATATACACAACGGAATACGACTCCAATAAAAAATATACATTCAATTTAAAAAACAAACATAAGTAAGGAGACATCAGCCTTTGGGGGTTTATCCAGGCACATTCCTCTCTAATTTATAACCGAGGAAAACCACTGGCAGGAAGGTCTGTTTCCCTAGTTACCAGAGTGGGAAAAGCAGAAATGCTGCCGCCCTCTGCCCGTTACCTGCAACAGAAGCTTTAAAACCTGTGCTAAGTGTCACTTCACATGCACAAGTACTGCTGGGCTGTAAATGAAACCTGCCCTCAAAATGTCTTGAGGGAGGTAATGGCCAAAATATCTCAAAATGTGGCACATACTTCAAGAAAACAATATGAAGACGTAAGCTGTACTCAAAGTTTTAAGCAAAAAAGGAAATGCCGGAAAGGTCAATTTCAAGGGATTATGAGATGCATGCAAATCCAACCACAAACAGGTACCAGCTCACACCAGTGGGAATAAACTTCAGCAAAAATCTACAAGCAATAAATGCTGAAGGGTTTGTGGAGAAGTGCATACCCTCAACGGTAAGTGGGACGTGACCTGGTAAGAGCCACTAATGAGAGCAGAATGGAGGTGCCTTTACATGGTAAACATTTTGCTACCATATGATCCAGCAGGCCCACTCCTGGGCCTATAAACTAAGAAGACAGAACTGGAAAGACACAGGCAGGCAAATCTGCACTGCAGCCGTATTACAATAGCCAAGACATGGAAGCAACCAATAAGTCCATCAACAGATGAGTGGACAAAGAAGAACTGGTACATGTACAGATGGACTATTAGACAAGGAAAAAAATGACACAATGCCATTTGGAGCACCGTAGATGAGTCTAGAGGTGATCACGCAACTTGTGGTAAGTCAGAAAGCGAAAGACACATATCCTATGATATCACTGATAGGTGTTACCTAAAAATTGATACCAGTGAAGATATTTCCACAGAGAAAGGCAATCACAGATTCATTAAACAACCTTATGTTTCAGTAATGGAAAGGTGTGAGGATTGGATACATGAGGTTACTGGGGTTAACAGAGATATACAAACACAGGTGAAGTATATAATCACCAAAGACCTACGGAATACCAAGAGAAGACAACTCAACATTCTGTCATAACCTACATGGGAAAAGGATCTGAAGAAAAACTGATATATGTATATGTGTAAAAGAACGACATCTTGCACACCTAGAACAAGCAAAACATTTTAATCAAACTTGCTGTGATAAAAAATTAAAATTAAATTAAAAAAATGAATAAGAAGTAGTGAGACATAAACTTAAGGGGCTCTTTCCTGGCACATTCCATTCAAATTTACCACCTAGAACAGGACATACATTGAGGCCCTGCTACCCTAGTAACCAGATCTGGTAAAGGAGAACTGCTCCCGCCTTGTGGCCGTTTCACACAACAGCAGCTCTAAACCCAGGGCTAACGGTTACTTGATATTCAAAATAATTGCAGGCCTGTAAATGACACGTGCCCTCAAAACAAATCCTTCGGTGATAAATCGAGCAAAAATCTCAAAAGACGTGTATATCTCAAAACGGCAATTTCAAGAGGCATATTATATGTGCATTCTCCCTTCTGTTTCATTTATTTCTTTTTTCTTGTTAAAAACATGGCATGGAAATAGGCTCAACATCAGTAATTAATAAACCATGAAAATCCAGTGTACAAAAAGGTTCACTTCACAGCCGTCAGAATCATCATCACCAAAAAAGTCTACAAAGAATAAATGCTGGAGGGGTCATAGAGAACTGCGTACCTGCTAGCTGCTGGTGGGATGTAACCTGGTAAGAGCCAATAGTGAGAAGAGAATGGAGGTGCGTTTAAAGGTAAAAATTGAGCCACCATGTTATCTGGTAGGCCCTTTCATACACCTATCACCTGAGTAGACCAGAATCAACAAGACACAGGCTGGCAATCCTGCACTGCAGCATCATTTAACATAGCCAAGACGTGGAAGAAACTAAAATGCCCAGCAACAGAAAAATGCACAAAGAAAAAGTGTCCATGTACACCATGCAATATTAGCCATGGAAAACAATGAAACAGTGCCGTTTGCACCACCATAGAAAGACCTACAGTTAAACCCCCAATTTTAAGTAAGGAAGAAACCGAAAAACAGATAATCTATGATATCAATTATCGGTGTTACCTAAAAATTGATACCCATGAAATTATTTCCAAGAGGAGGACACGCATGCATTAGGAAAACAAAATTATGTTTAACCAAATGCAAAAGTGTAAGGAATGGATGAATTAGCAGATGGGGTTTTACAGACATGTACTAACACATATGAAATAGATGTCACAAAATAACTATGGAATACCAAGAGAGCTGTACTCAACTCTCTCTAATAACCTACACAGGAAAGGACCCACAGATGAATAGTTAGATACATAGGTATAATGAATCAGATTTTGTACACCTCAAAGAAAAAACATTTTTATCAAATTTGCTCTGATAATCAGTCAAAATTAAATTGAAATAACAAACAAGAAGTAAGGAGATATAAGCTCTTGGGGGTTTGCCCTGGCACATTCCACTCTAACTTGCAGCCTACTAACAGGATTTCCAGAAAAGCTCTGTTGCCCCAAAACCTCGAGTTGGAAATGCAGAAGTGCTGCCGCCTTGTGGCTGTTTTCCGAAAGAGCGGACTTAAACCCACAGCTAACAGTCACTTAACATTCACAAGGACACAGGGCTGTAAGGACACTTGCCGTCCAAAAATTGTGGTGAGGTAGGGAATGGACAAAAGAATTCAAATATGGTAAAAATTTCAAGGAGATAGTATGAAGAGGTAAGTTTCACTCACTCTTTTTAGACAACAAGGAAAATGGATAAAAGCTCAACATCAGGAATTATGAGACTCATGCAAATCGAACCTACAACAAGGTTTCAACTCACGCTAGTCAACTACCATCAGCAAAAGTTCTACAAACAATAAATGCTGAAGGGGTTTTAGAGAACTGTGTACCCTCTAGCTGCTGGTGAGATGTAAAGTGGTAACAGCCAATAATGAGAACAAAAAGGAGCTGCATTTCAAAGTAAAAATTGAGCCACCGTTCCATCCAGCAGGTCCACCGCTGAGCCTCTCACCTCAGAAAACCAGAGTCACGAAGGCACAGGCTGCAACAGCTGCACTGCAGGAATTTTCCCAATAGCCAAGACACGGAAGCAGGCAAAATGTCCATCAACAGATGAATGGATAAAAAACAAGTGGTCCATGTACACAATGAACATTAGCCATGGACAAAAATGAAACACTGCTCTTTGAGGCACCATAGATGAGCCTAGAGATAATCACAGAACATGAAGTAAGTCGGAAAGCAAAAGACACAAACTATGATATCACTTATAGGCGTTATCTAACAACTGACACAAGTGAACATACTTCCACAGAGAAAGACACTCACACACTTAGGAAACATACTATGCTTATCTAAAAGGAAAGGTGCGGGTAATAGGTAAATTAAGATTAAGGTTACCATTCGTGTACAAATACCTATTAAATACATATATCAAAAAGACAGACCATATAGCAAGGGAGGTCTACCGAAAACCCTGCAGTAATTTACATGAGAAGAGGATCTGTACATTAATATATATATATATATATATATATATATATATATATATATATATATATATATGAAAAAATCAATCAGATTGTGTATAGCTAGGACAATCAATATTCTAAAGATTACCCCGATTAAAAAAACTAAAACAAAGAACAAGAAATAAAGTGACATAAACTTATGGGGTTTTTTTACTGGCACATTCCCTTCTAATTTACAACCTGGCAACAGGACTTCCAAAAAGGCTCTGCTGACCTAGTAACCAGATTTGGGAATGGAGAAATGCTGCCTCCTTGTGGCCGTTTCCCAAACAGCAGCTTTAAACCCAGTGCTAATGGTCACTAAATATTCACACTCATTTCAGGCATGTAAATGACACCTGCGCTCCAAAAACATCCTGGGGTCAAAAATCGATGAAAAATTTAAAAGGGCAGCGTTCCAAGAAGACAATTTCAAGAGGTTTATTGTACTCACTGGTTTTTTCCCCTGTTTTTTGTTTAAGAGAACTAAAACCGGTGTGGCAAAATGCTGAACATTAGGAATTATTAAAGACATGCAAATCCAAATTACAAAAACCTATCAGCTCACACCAGTCAGAATGGCCATCAGGAAAAATTCTGCAAACAATAAATGCTGAAGGAGTTGTGCAGAAATGCGTACGCTCGGTTCAAAGTGGGACATGGTAAGAGCCAGTAACGAAAACACAAAGGTTATTCTTTGAAAAGGTAAATATTGAGCTACCATTCAATCAAGCCTACCCACTGCCGGGCCTATCGCCTGAGAGGATGAGAATCCAAAAGTCACAGGCTGGCAATCCTGCACTCCAGCAATATTTACCATAGGCAACACTTGGAAGCATCGAAAGTGTCCATCAACAGAGGAATGCACAAAGAAGAAGTGGTCCATATACACAACGGAATACGACTCCAATAAAAAATATACATTCAATTTAAAAAACAAACATAAGTAAGGAGACATCAGCCTTTGGGGGTTTATCCAGGCACATTCCTCTCTAATTTATAACCGAGGAAAACCACTGGCAGGAAGGTCTGTTTCCCTAGTTACCAGAGTGGGAAAAGCAGAAATGCTGCCGCCCTCTGCCCGTTACCTGCAACAGAAGCTTTAAAACCTGTGCTAAGTGTCACTTCACATGCACAAGTACTGCTGGGCTGTAAATGAAACCTGCCCTCAAAATGTCTTGAGGGAGGTAATGGCCAAAATATCTCAAAATGTGGCACATACTTCAAGAAAACAATATGAAGACGTAAGCTGTACTCAAAGTTTTAAGCAAAAAAGGAAATGCCGGAAAGGTCAATTTCAAGGGATTATGAGATGCATGCAAATCCAACCACAAACAGGTACCAGCTCACACCAGTGGGAATAAACTTCAGCAAAAATCTACAAGCAATAAATGCTGAAGGGTTTGTGGAGAAGTGCATACCCTCAACGGTAAGTGGGACGTGACCTGGTAAGAGCCACTAATGAGAGCAGAATGGAGGTGCCTTTACATGGTAAACATTTTGCTACCATATGATCCAGCAGGCCCACTCCTGGGCCTATAAACTAAGAAGACAGAACTGGAAAGACACAGGCAGGCAAATCTGCACTGCAGCCGTATTACAATAGCCAAGACATGGAAGCAACCAATAAGTCCATCAACAGATGAGTGGACAAAGAAGAACTGGTACATGTACAGATGGACTATTAGACAAGGAAAAAAATGACACAATGCCATTTGGAGCACCGTAGATGAGTCTAGAGGTGATCACGCAACTTGTGGTAAGTCAGAAAGCGAAAGACACATATCCTATGATATCACTGATAGGTGTTACCTAAAAATTGATACCAGTGAAGATATTTCCACAGAGAAAGGCAATCACAGATTCATTAAACAACCTTATGTTTCAGTAATGGAAAGGTGTGAGGATTGGATACATGAGGTTACTGGGGTTAACAGAGATATACAAACACAGGTGAAGTATATAATCACCAAAGACCTACGGAATATCAAGAGAAGACAACTCAACATTCTGTCATAACCTACATGGGAAAAGGATCTGAAGAAGAACTGATATATGTATATGTGTAAAAGAACGACATCTTGCACACCTAGAACAAGCAAAACATTTTAATCAAACTTGCTGTGATAAAAAATTAAAATTAAATTAAAAAAACGAATAAGAAGTAGTGAGACATAAACTTAAGGGGCTCTTTCCTGGCACATTCCATTCAAATTTACCACCTAGAACAGGACATACATTGAGGCCCTGTTACCCTAGTAACCAGATCTGGTAAAGGAGAACTGCTCCCGCCTTGTGGCCGTTTCACACAACAGCAGCTCTAAACCCAGGGCTAACGGTTACTTGATATTCAAAATAATTGCAGGCCTGTAAATGACACGTGCCCTCAAAACAAATCCTTCGGTGATAAATCGAGCAAAAATCTCAAAAGACGTGTATATCTCAAAACGGCAATTTCAAGAGGCATATTATATGTGCATTCTCCCTTCTGTTTCATTTATTTCTTTTTTCTTTTTAAAAAAATGGCATGGAAATAGGCTCAACATCAGTAATTAATAAACCATGAAAATCCAGTGTACAAAAAGGTTCACTTCACAGCCGTCAGAATCATCATCACCAAAAAAGTCTACAAAGAATAAATGCTGGAGGGGTCATAGAGAACTGCGTACCTGCTAGCTGCTGGTGGGATGTAACCTGGTAAGAGCCAATAGTGAGAAGAGAACGGAGGTGCGTTTAAAGGTAAAAATAGAGCCACCATGTTATCTGGTAGGCCCTTTCATACACCTATCACCTGAGTAGACCAGAATCAACAAGACACAGGCTGGCAATCCTGCACTGCAGCATCATTTAACATAGCCAAGACGTGGAAGAAACTAAAATGCCCAGCAACAGAAAAATGCACAAAGAAAAAGTGTCCATGTACACCATGCAATATTAGCCATGGAAAACAATGAAACAGTGCCATTTGCACCACCATAGAAAGACCTACAGTTAAACCCCCAATTTTAAGTAAGGAAGAAACCGAAAAACAGATAATCTATGATATCAATTATCGGTGTTACCTAAAAATTGATACCCATGAAATTATTTCCAAGAGGAGGACACGCATGCATTAGGAAAACAAAATTATGTTTAACCAAATGCAAAAGTGTAAGGAATGGATGAATTAGCAGATGGGGTTTTACAGACATGTACTAACACATATGAAATAGATGTCACAAAATAACTATGGAATACCAAGAGAGCTGTACTCAACTCTCTCTAATAACCTACACAGGAAAGGACCCACTGATGAATAGTTAGATACATAGGTATAATGAATCAGATTTTGTACACCTCAAAGAAAAAACATTTTTATCAAATTTGCTCTGATAATCAGTCAAAATTAAATTGAAATAACAAACAAGAAGTAAGGAGATATAAGCTCTTGGGGGTTTGCCCTGGCACATTCCACTCTAACTTGCAGCCTACTAACAGGATTTCCAGAAAAGCTCTGTTGCCCCAAAACCTCGAGTTGGAAATGCAGAAGTGCTGCCGCCTTGTGGCTGTTTTCCGAAAGAGCGGACTTAAACCCACAGCTAACAGTCACTTAACATTCACAAGGACACAGGGCTGTAAGGACACTTGCCGTCCAAAAATGGTGGTGAGGTAGGGAATGGACAAAAGAATTCAAATATGGTAAAAATTTCAAGGAGATAGTATGAAGAGGTAAGTTTCACTCACTCTTTTTAGACAACAAGGAAAATGGATAAAAGCTCAACATCAGGAATTATGAGACTCATGCAAATCGAACCTACAACAAGGTTTCAACTCACGCTAGTCAACTACCATCAGCAAAAGTTCTACAAACAATAAATGCTGAAGGGGTTTTAGAGAACTGTGTACCCTCTAGCTGCTCGTGAGATGTAAAGTGGTAACAGCCAATAATGAGAACAAAAAGGAGCTGCATTTCAAAGTAAAAATTGAGCCACCGTTCCATCCAGCAGGTCCACCGCTGAGCCTCTCACCTCAGAAAACCAGAGTCACGAAGGCACAGGCTGCAACAGCTGCACTGCAGGAATTTTCCCAATAGCCAAGACACGGAAGCAGGCAAAATGTCCATCAACAGATGAATGGATAAAAAACAAGTGGTCCATGTACACAATGAACATTAGCCATGGACAAAAATGAAACACTGCTCTTTGAGGCACCATAGATGAGCCTAGAGATAATCACAGAACATGAAGTAAGTCGGAAAGCAAAAGACACAAACTATGATATCACTTATAGGCGTTATCTAACAACTGACACAAGTGAACATACTTCCACAGAGAAAGACACTCACACACTTAGGAAACATACTATGCTTATCTAAAAGGAAAGGTGCGGGTAATAGGTAAATTAAGATTAAGGTTACCATTCGTGTACAAATACCTATTAAATACATATATCAAAAAGACAGACCATATAGCAAGGGAGGTCTACCGAAAACCCTGCAGTAATTTACATGAGAAGAGGATCTGTACATTAATATATATATATATATATGAAAAAATCAATCAGATTGTGTATAGCTAGGACAATCAATATTCTAAAGATTACCCCGATTAAAAAAACTAAAACAAAGAACAAGAAATAAAGTGACATAAACTTATGGGGTTTTTTTACTGGCACATTCCCTTCTAATTTACAACCTGGCAACAGGACTTCCAAAAAGGCTCTGCTGACCTAGTAACCAGATTTGGGAATGGAGAAATGCTGCCTCCTTGTGGCCGTTTCCCAAACAGCAGCTTTAAACCCAGTGCTAATGGTCACTAAATATTCACACTCATTTCAGGCATGTAAATGACACCTGCGCTCCAAAAACATCCTGGGGTCAAAAATCGATGAAAAATTTAAAAGGGCAGCGTTCCAAGAAGACAATTTCAAGAGGTTTATTGTACTCACTGGTTTTTTCCCCTGTTTTTTGTTTAAGAGAACTAAAACCGGTGTGGCAAAATGCTGAACATTAGGAATTATTAAAGACATGCAAATCCAAATTACAAAAACCTATCAGCTCACACCAGTCAGAATGGCCATCAGGAAAAATTCTGCAAACAATAAATGCTGAAGGAGTTGTGCAGAAATGCGTACGCTCGGTTCAAAGTGGGACATGGTAAGAGCCAGTAACGAAAACACAAAGGTTATTCTTTGAAAAGGTAAATATTGAGCTACCATTCAATCAAGCCTACCCACTGCCGGGCCTATCGCCTGAGAGGATGAGAATCCAAAAGTCACAGGCTGGCAATCCTGCACTCCAGCAATATTTACCATAGGCAACACTTGGAAGCATCGAAAGTGTCCATCAACAGAGGAATGCACAAAGAAGAAGTGGTCCATATACACAACGGAATACGACTCCAATAAAAAATATACATTCAATTTAAAAAACAAACATAAGTAAGGAGACATCAGCCTTTGGGGGTTTATCCAGGCACATTCCTCTCTAATTTATAACCGAGGAAAACCACTGGCAGGAAGGTCTGTTTCCCTAGTTACCAGAGTGGGAAAAGCAGAAATGCTGCCGCCCTCTGCCCGTTACCTGCAACAGAAGCTTTAAAACCTGTGCTAAGTGTCACTTCACATGCACAAGTACTGCTGGGCTGTAAATGAAACCTGCCCTCAAAATGTCTTGAGGGAGGTAATGGCCAAAATATCTCAAAATGTGGCACATACTTCAAGAAAACAATATGAAGACGTAAGCTGTACTCAAAGTTTTAAGCAAAAAAGGAAATGCCGGAAAGGTCAATTTCAAGGGATTATGAGATGCATGCAAATCCAACCACAAACAGGTACCAGCTCACACCAGTGGGAATAAACTTCAGCAAAAATCTACAAGCAATAAATGCTGAAGGGTTTGTGGAGAAGTGCATACCCTCAACGGTAAGTGGGACGTGACCTGGTAAGAGCCACTAATGAGAGCAGAATGGAGGTGCCTTTACATGGTAAACATTTTGCTACCATATGATCCAGCAGGCCCACTCCTGGGCCTATAAACTAAGAAGACAGAACTGGAAAGACACAGGCAGGCAAATCTGCACTGCAGCCGTATTACAATAGCCAAGACATGGAAGCAACCAATAAGTCCATCAACAGATGAGTGGACAAAGAAGAACTGGTACATGTACAGATGGACTATTAGACAAGGAAAAAAATGACACAATGCCATTTGGAGCACCGTAGATGAGTCTAGAGGTGATCACGCAACTTGTGGTAAGTCAGAAAGCGAAAGACACATATCCTATGATATCACTGATAGGTGTTACCTAAAAATTGATACCAGTGAAGATATTTCCACAGAGAAAGGCAATCACAGATTCATTAAACAACCTTATGTTTCAGTAATGGAAAGGTGTGAGGATTGGATACATGAGGTTACTGGGGTTAACAGAGATATACAAACACAGGTGAAGTATATAATCACCAAAGACCTACGGAATACCAAGAGAAGACAACTCAACATTCTGTCATAACCTACATGGGAAAAGGATCTGAAGAAGAACTGATATATGTATATGTGTAAAAGAACGACATCTTGCACACCTAGAACAAGCAAAACATTTTAATCAAACTTGCTGTGATAAAAAATTAAAATTAAATTAAAAAAATGAATAAGAAGTAGTGAGACATAAACTTAAGGGGCTCTTTCCTGGCACATTCCATTCAAATTTACCACCTAGAACAGGACATACATTGAGGCCCTGCTACCCTAGTAACCAGATCTGGTAAAGGAGAACTGCTCCCGCCTTGTGGCCGTTTCACACAACAGCAGCTCTAAACCCAGGGCTAACGGTTACTTGATATTCAAAATAATTGCAGGCCTGTAAATGACACGTGCCCTCAAAACAAATCCTTCGGTGATAAATCGAGCAAAAATCTCAAAAGACGTGTATATCTCAAAACGGCAATTTCAAGAGGCATATTATATGTGCATTCTCCCTTCTGTTTCATTTATTTCTTTTTTCTTGTTAAAAACATGGCATGGAAATAGGCTCAACATCAGTAATTAATAAACCATGAAAATCCAGTGTACAAAAAGGTTCACTTCACAGCCGTCAGAATCATCATCACCAAAAAAGTCTACAAAGAATAAATGCTGGAGGGGTCATAGAGAACTGCGTACCTGCTAGCTGCTGGTGGGATGTAACCTGGTAAGAGCCAATAGTGAGAAGAGAATGGAGGTGCGTTTAAAGGTAAAAATTGAGCCACCATGTTATCTGGTAGGCCCTTTCATACACCTATCACCTGAGTAGACCAGAATCAACAAGACACAGGCTGGCAATCCTGCACTGCAGCATCATTTAACATAGCCAAGACGTGGAAGAAACTAAAATGCCCAGCAACAGAAAAATGCACAAAGAAAAAGTGTCCATGTACACCATGCAATATTAGCCATGGAAAACAATGAAACAGTGCCGTTTTCACCCCCATAGAAAGACCTACAGTTAAACCCCCAATTTTAAGTAAGGAAGAAACCGAAAAACAGATAATCTATGATATCAATTATCGGTGTTACCTAAAAATTGATACCCATGAAATTATTTCCAAGAGGAGGACACGCATGCATTAGGAAAACAAAATTATGTTTAACCAAATGCAAAAGTGTAAGGAATGGATGAATTAGCAGATGGGGTTTTACAGACATGTACTAACACATATGAAATAGATGTCACAAAATAACTATGGAATACCAAGAGAGCTGTACTCAACTCTCTCTAATAACCTACACAGGAAAGGACCCACAGATGAATAGTTAGATACATAGGTATAATGAATCAGATTTTGTACACCTCAAAGAAAAAACATTTTTATCAAATTTGCTCTGATAATCAGTCAAAATTAAATTGAAATAACAAACAAGAAGTAAGGAGATATAAGCTCTTGGGGGTTTGCCCTGGCACATTCCACTCTAACTTGCAGCCTACTAACAGGATTTCCAGAAAAGCTCTGTTGCCCCAAAACCTCGAGTTGGAAATGCAGAAGTGCTGCCGCCTTGTGGCTGTTTTCCGAAAGAGCGGACTTAAACCCACAGCTAACAGTCACTTAACATTCACAAGGACACAGGGCTGTAAGGACACTTGCCGTCCAAAAATTGTGGTGAGGTAGGGAATGGACAAAAGAATTCAAATATGGTAAAAATTTCAAGGAGATTGTATGAAGAGGTAAGTTTCACTCACTCTTTTTAGACAACAAGGAAAATGGATAAAAGCTCAACATCAGGAATTATGAGACTCATGCAAATCGAACCTACAACAAGGTTTCAACTCACGCTAGTCAACTACCATCAGCAAAAGTTCTACAAACAATAAATGCTGAAGGGGTTTTAGAGAACTGTGTACCCTCTAGCTGCTGGTGAGATGTAAAGTGGTAACAGCCAATAATGAGAACAAAAAGGAGCTGCATTTCAAAGTAAAAATTGAGCCACCGTTCCATCCAGCAGGTCCACCGCTGAGCCTCTCACCTCAGAAAACCAGAGTCACGAAGGCACAGGCTGCAACAGCTGCACTGCAGGAATTTTCCCAATAGCCAAGACACGGAAGCAGGCAAAATGTCCATCAACAGATGAATGGATAAAAAACAAGTGGTCCATGTACACAATGAACATTAGCCATGGACAAAAATGAAACACTGCTCTTTGAGGCACCATAGATGAGCCTAGAGATAATCACAGAACATGAAGTAAGTCGGAAAGCAAAAGACACAAACTATGATATCACTTATAGGCGTTATCTAACAACTGACACAAGTGAACATACTTCCACAGAGAAAGACACTCACACACTTAGGAAACATACTATGCTTATCTAAAAGGAAAGGTGCGGGTAATAGGTAAATTAAGATTAAGGTTACCATTCGTGTACAAATACCTATTAAATACATATATCAAAAAGACAGACCATATAGCAAGGGAGGTCTACCGAAAACCCTGCAGTAATTTACATGAGAAGAGGATCTGTACATTAATATATACATATATATATATATATATATATATATATATATATATATATATATATGAAAAAATCAATCAGATTGTGTATAGCTAGGACAATCAATATTCTAAAGATTACCCCGATTAAAAAAACTAAAACAAAGAACAAGAAATAAAGTGACATAAACTTATGGGGTTTTTTTACTGGCACATTCCCTTCTAATTTACAACCTGGCAACAGGACTTCCAAAAAGGCTCTGCTGACCTAGTAACCAGATTTGGGAATGGAGAAATGCTGCCTCCTTGTGGCCGTTTCCCAAACAGCAGCTTTAAACCCAGTGCTAATGGTCACTAAATATTCACACTCATTTCAGGCATGTAAATGACACCTGCGCTCCAAAAACATCCTGGGGTCAAAAATCGATGAAAAATTTAAAAGGGCAGCGTTCCAAGAAGACAATTTCAAGAGGTTTATTGTACTCACTGTTTTTTTCCCCTGTTTTTTGTTTAAGAGAACTAAAACCGGTGTGGCAAAATGCTGAACATTAGGAATTATTAAAGACATGCAAATCCAAATTACAAAAACCTATCAGCTCACACCAGTCAGAATGGCCATCAGGAAAAATTCTGCAAACAATAAATGCTGAAGGAGTTGTGCAGAAATGCGTACGCTCGGTTCAAAGTGGGACATGGTAAGAGCCAGTAACGAAAACACAAAGGTTATTCTTTGAAAAGGTAAATATTGAGCTACCATTCAATCAAGCCTACCCACTGCCGGGCCTATCGCCTGAGAGGATGAGAATCCAAAAGTCACAGGCTGGCAATCCTGCACTCCAGCAATATTTACCATAGGCAACACTTGGAAGCATCGAAAGTGTCCATCAACAGAGGAATGCACAAAGAAGAAGTGGTCCATATACACAACGGAATACGACTCCAATAAAAAATATACATTCAATTTAAAAAACAAACATAAGTAAGGAGACATCAGCCTTTGGGGGTTTATCCAGGCACATTCCTCTCTAATTTATAACCGAGGAAAACCACTGGCAGGAAGGTCTGTTTCCCTAGTTACCAGAGTGGGAAAAGCAGAAATGCTGCCGCCCTCTGCCCGTTACCTGCAACAGAAGCTTTAAAACCTGTGCTAAGTGTCACTTCACATGCACAAGTACTGCTGGGCTGTAAATGAAACCTGCCCTCAAAATGTCTTGAGGGAGGTAATGGCCAAAATATCTCAAAATGTGGCACATACTTCAAGAAAACAATATGAAGACGTAAGCTGTACTCAAAGTTTTAAGCAAAAAAGGAAATGCCGGAAAGGTCAATTTCAAGGGATTATGAGATGCATGCAAATCCAACCACAAACAGGTACCAGCTCACACCAGTGGGAATAAACTTCAGCAAAAATCTACAAGCAATAAATGCTGAAGGGTTTGTGGAGAAGTGCATACCCTCAACGGTAAGTGGGACGTGACCTGGTAAGAGCCACTAATGAGAGCAGAATGGAGGTGCCTTTACATGGTAAACATTTTGCTACCATATGATCCAGCAGGCCCACTCCTGGGCCTATAAACTAAGAAGACAGAACTGGAAAGACACAGGCAGGCAAATCTGCACTGCAGCCGTATTACAATAGCCAAGACATGGAAGCAACCAATAAGTCCATCAACAGATGAGTGGACAAAGAAGAACTGGTACATGTACAGGTGGACTATTAGACAAGGAAAAAAATGACACAATGCCATTTGGAGCACCGTAGATGAGTCTAGAGGTGATCACGCAACTTGTGGTAAGTCAGAAAGCGAAAGACACATATCCTATGATATCACTGATAGGTGTTACCTAAAAATTGATACCAGTGAAGATATTTCCACAGAGAAAGGCAATCACAGATTCATTAAACAACCTTATGTTTCAGTAATGGAAAGGTGTGAGGATTGGATACATGAGGTTACTGGGGTTAACAGAGATATACAAACACAGGTGAAGTATATAATCACCAAAGACCTACGGAATATCAAGAGAAGACAACTCAACATTCTGTCATAACCTACATGGGAAAAGGATCTGAAGAAGAACTGATATATGTATATGTGTAAAAGAACGACATCTTGCACACCTAGAACAAGCAAAACATTTTAATCAAACTTGCTGTGATAAAAAATTAAAATTAAATTAAAAAAACGAATAAGAAGTAGTGAGACATAAACTTAAGGGGCTCTTTCCTGGCACATTCCATTCAAATTTACCACCTAGAACAGGACATACATTGAGGCCCTGTTACCCTAGTAACCAGATCTGGTAAAGGAGAACTGCTCCCGCCTTGTGGCCGTTTCACACAACAGCAGCTCTAAACCCAGGGCTAACGGTTACTTGATATTCAAAATAATTGCAGGCCTGTAAATGACACGTGCCCTCAAAACAAATCCTTCGGTGATAAATCGAGCAAAAATCTCAAAAGACGTGTATATCTCAAAACGGCAATTTCAAGAGGCATATTATATGTGCATTCTCCCTTCTGTTTCATTTATTTCTTTTTTCTTGTTAAAAAAATGGCATGGAAATAGGCTCAACATCAGTAATTAATAAACCATGAAAATCCAGTGTACAAAAAGGTTCACTTCACAGCCGTCAGAATCATCATCACCAAAAAAGTCTACAAAGAATAAATGCTGGAGGGGTCATAGAGAACTGCGTACCTGCTAGCTGCTGGTGGGATGTAACCTGGTAAGAGCCAATAGTGAGAAGAGAACGGAGGTGCGTTTAAAGGTAAAAATAGAGCCACCATGTTATCTGGTAGGCCCTTTCATACACCTATCACCTGAGTAGACCAGAATCAACAAGACACAGGCTGGCAATCCTGCACTGCAGCATCATTTAACATAGCCAAGACGTGGAAGAAACTAAAATGCCCAGCAACAGAAAAATGCACAAAGAAAAAGTGTCCATGTACACCATGCAATATTAGCCATGGAAAACAATGAAACAGTGCCATTTGCACCACCATAGAAAGACCTACAGTTAAACCCCCAATTTTAAGTAAGGAAGAAACCGAAAAACAGATAATCTATGATATCAATTATCGGTGTTACCTAAAAATTGATACCCATGAAATTATTTCCAAGAGGAGGACACGCATGCATTAGGAAAACAAAATTATGTTTAACCAAATGCAAAAGTGTAAGGAATGGATGAATTAGCAGATGGGGTTTTACAGACATGTACTAACACATATGAAATAGATGTCACAAAATAACTATGGAATACCAAGAGAGCTGTACTCAACTCTCTCTAATAACCTACACAGGAAAGGACCCACTGATGAATAGTTAGATACATAGGTATAATGAATCAGATTTTGTACACCTCAAAGAAAAAACATTTTTATCAAATTTGCTCTGATAATCAGTCAAAATTAAATTGAAATAACAAACAAGAAGTAAGGAGATATAAGCTCTTGGGGGTTTGCCCTGGCACATTCCACTCTAACTTGCAGCCTACTAACAGGATTTCCAGAAAAGCTCTGTTGCCCCAAAACCTCGAGTTGGAAATGCAGAAGTGCTGCCGCCTTGTGGCTGTTTTCCGAAAGAGCGGACTTAAACCCACAGCTAACAGTCACTTAACATTCACAAGGACACAGGGCTGTAAGGACACTTGCCGTCCAAAAATGGTGGTGAGGTAGGGAATGGACAAAAGAATTCAAATATGGTAAAAATTTCAAGGAGATAGTATGAAGAGGTAAGTTTCACTCACTCTTTTTAGACAACAAGGAAAATGGATAAAAGCTCAACATCAGGAATTATGAGACTCATGCAAATCGAACCTACAACAAGGTTTCAACTCACGCTAGTCAACTACCATCAGCAAAAGTTCTACAAACAATAAATGCTGAAGGGGTTTTAGAGAACTGTGTACCCTCTAGCTGCTGGTGAGATGTAAAGTGGTAACAGCCAATAATGAGAACAAAAAGGAGCTGCATTTCAAAGTAAAAATTGAGCCACCGTTCCATCCAGCAGGTCCACCGCTGAGCCTCTCACCTCAGAAAACCAGAGTCACGAAGGCACAGGCTGCAACAGCTGCACTGCAGGAATTTTCCCAATAGCCAAGACACGGAAGCAGGCAAAATGTCCATCAACAGATGAATGGATAAAAAACAAGTGGTCCATGTACACAATGAACATTAGCCATGGACAAAAATGAAACACTGCTCTTTGAGGCACCATAGATGAGCCTAGAGATAATCACAGAACATGAAGTAAGTCGGAAAGCAAAAGACACAAACTATGATATCACTTATAGGCGTTATCTAACAACTGACACAAGTGAACATACTTCCACAGAGAAAGACACTCACACACTTAGGAAACATACTATGCTTATCTAAAAGGAAAGGTGCGGGTAATAGGTAAATTAAGATTAAGGTTACCATTCGTGTACAAATACCTATTAAATACATATATCAAAAAGACAGACCATATAGCAAGGGAGGTCTACCGAAAACCCTGCAGTAATTTACATGAGAAGAGGATCTGTACATTAATATATATATATATATATATATATATGAAAAAATCAATCAGATTGTGTATAGCTAGGACAATCAATATTCTAAAGATTACCCCGATTAAAAAAACTAAAACAAAGAACAAGAAATAAAGTGACATAAACTTATGGGGTTTTTTTACTGGCACATTCCCTTCTAATTTACAACCTGGCAACAGGACTTCCAAAAAGGCTCTGCTGACCTAGTAACCAGATTTGGGAATGGAGAAATGCTGCCTCCTTGTGGCCGTTTCCCAAACAGCAGCTTTAAACCCAGTGCTAATGGTCACTAAATATTCACACTCATTTCAGGCATGTAAATGACACCTGCGCTCCAAAAACATCCTGGGGTCAAAAATCGATGAAAAATTTAAAAGGGCAGCGTTCCAAGAAGACAATTTCAAGAGGTTTATTGTACTCACTGGTTTTTTCCCCTGTTTTTTGTTTAAGAGAACTAAAACCAGTGTGGCAAAATGCTGAACATTAGGAATTATTAAAGACATGCAAATCCAAATTACAAAAACCTATCAGCTCACACCAGTCAGAATGGCCATCAGGAAAAATTCTGCAAACAATAAATGCTGAAGGAGTTGTGCAGAAATGCGTACGCTCGGTTCAAAGTGGGACATGGTAAGAGCCAGTAACGAAAACACAAAGGTTATTCTTTGAAAAGGTAAATATTGAGCTACCATTCAATCAAGCCTACCCACTGCCGGGCCTATCGCCTGAGAGGATGAGAATCCAAAAGTCACAGGCTGGCAATCCTGCACTCCAGCAATATTTACCATAGGCAACACTTGGAAGCATCGAAAGTGTCCATCAACAGAGGAATGCACAAAGAAGAAGTGGTCCATATACACAACGGAATACGACTCCAATAAAAAATATACATTCAATTTAAAAAACAAACATAAGTAAGGAGACATCAGCCTTTGGGGGTTTATCCAGGCACATTCCTCTCTAATTTATAACCGAGGAAAACCACTGGCAGGAAGGTCTGTTTCCCTAGTTACCAGAGTGGGAAAAGCAGAAATGCTGCCGCCCTCTGCCCGTTACCTGCAACAGAAGCTTTAAAACCTGTGCTAAGTGTCACTTCATATGCACAAGTACTGCTGGGCTGTAAATGAAACCTGCCCTCAAAATGTCTTGAGGGAGGTAATGGCCAAAATATCTCAAAATGTGGCACATACTTCAAGAAAACAATATGAAGACGTAAGCTGTACTCAAAGTTTTAAGCAAAAAAGGAAATGCCGGAAAGGTCAATTTCAAGGGATTATGAGATGCATGCAAATCCAACCACAAACAGGTACCAGCTCACACCAGTGGGAATAAACTTCAGCAAAAATCTACAAGCAATAAATGCTGAAGGGTTTGTGGAGAAGTGCATACCCTCAACGGTAAGTGGGACGTGACCTGGTAAGAGCCACTAATGAGAGCAGAATGGAGGTGCCTTTACATGGTAAACATTTTGCTACCATATGATCCAGCAGGCCCACTCCTGGGCCTATAAACTAAGAAGACAGAACTGGAAAGACACAGGCAGGCAAATCTGCACTGCAGCCGTATTACAATAGCCAAGACATGGAAGCAACCAATAAGTCCATCAACAGATGAGTGGACAAAGAAGAACTGGTACATGTACAGATGGACTATTAGACAAGGAAAAAAATGACACAATGCCATTTGGAGCACCGTAGATGAGTCTAGAGGTGATCACGCAACTTGTGGTAAGTCAGAAAGCGAAAGACACATATCCTATGATATCACTGATAGGTGTTACCTAAAAATTGATACCAGTGAAGATATTTCCACAGAGAAAGGCAATCACAGATTCATTAAACAACCTTATGTTTCAGTAATGGAAAGGTGTGAGGATTGGATACATGAGGTTACTGGGGTTAACAGAGATATACAAACACAGGTGAAGTATATAATCACCAAAGACCTACGGAATACCAAGAGAAGACAACTCAACATTCTGTCATAACCTACATGGGAAAAGGATCTGAAGAAGAACTGATATATGTATATGTGTAAAAGAACGACATCTTGCACACCTAGAACAAGCAAAACATTTTAATCAAACTTGCTGTGATAAAAAATTAAAATTAAATTAAAAAAACGAATAAGAAGTAGTGAGACATAAACTTAAGGGGCTCTTTCCTGGCACATTCCATTCAAATTTACCACCTAGAACAGGACATACATTGAGGCCCTGTTACCCTAGTAACCAGATCTGGTAAAGGAGAACTGCTCCCGCCTTGTGGCCGTTTCACACAACAGCAGCTCTAAACCCAGGGCTAACGGTTACTTGATATTCAAAATACTTGCAGGCCTGTAAATGACACGTGCCCTCAAAACAAATCCTTCGGTGATAAATCGAGCAAAAATCTCAAAAGACGTGTATATCTCAAAACGGCAATTTCAAGAGGCATATTATATGTGCATTCTCCCTTCTGTTTCATTTATTTCTTTTTTCTTGTTAAAAAAATGGCATGGAAATAGGCTCAACATCAGTAATTAATAAACCATGAAAATCCAGTGTACAAAAAGGTTCACTTCACAGCCGTCAGAATCATCATCACCAAAAAAGTCTACAAAGAATAAATGCTGGAGGGGTCATAGAGAACTGCGTACCTGCTAGCTGCTGGTGGGATGTAACCTGGTAAGAGCCAATAGTGAGAAGAGAACGGAGGTGCGTTTAAAGGTAAAAATAGAGCCACCATGTTATCTGGTAGGCCCTTTCATACACCTATCACCTGAGTAGACCAGAATCAACAAGACACAGGCTGGCAATCCTGCACTGCAGCATCATTTAACATAGCCAAGACGTGGAAGAAACTAAAATGCCCAGCAACAGAAAAATGCACAAAGAAAAAGTGTCCATGTACACCATGCAATATTAGCCATGGAAAACAATGAAACAGTGCCGTTTGCACCACCATAGAAAGACCTACAGTTAAACCCCCAATTTTAAGTAAGGAAGAAACCGAAAAACAGATAATCTATGATATCAATTATCGGTGTTACCTAAAAATTGATACCCATGAAATTATTTCCAAGAGGAGGACACGCATGCATTAGGAAAACAAAATTATGTTTAACCAAATGCAAAAGTGTAAGGAATGGATGAATTAGCAGATGGGGTTTTACAGACATGTACTAACACATATGAAATAGATGTCACAAAATAACTATGGAATACCAAGAGAGCTGTACTCAACTCTCTCTAATAACCTACACAGGAAAGGACCCACAGATGAATAGTTAGATACATAGGTATAATGAATCAGATTTTGTACACCTCAAAGAAAAAACATTTTTATCAAATTTGCTCTGATAATCAGTCAAAATTAAATTGAAATAACAAACAAGAAGTAAGGAGATATAAGCTCTTGGGGGTTTGCCCTGGCACATTCCACTCTAACTTGCAGCCTACTAACAGGATTTCCAGAAAAGCTCTGTTGCCCCAAAACCTCGAGTTGGAAATGCAGAAGTGCTGCCGCCTTGTGGCTGTTTTCCGAAAGAGCGGACTTAAACCCACAGCTAACAGTCACTTAACATTCACAAGGACACAGGGCTGTAAGGACACTTGCCGTCCAAAAATTGTGGTGAGGTAGGGAATGGACAAAAGAATTCAAATATGGTAAAAATTTCAAGGAGATAGTATGAAGAGGTAAGTTTCACTCACTCTTTTTAGACAACAAGGAAAATGGATAAAAGCTCAACATCAGGAATTATGAGACTCATGCAAATCGAACCTACAACAAGGTTTCAACTCACGCTAGTCAACTACCATCAGCAAAAGTTCTACAAACAATAAATGCTGAAGGGATTTTAGAGAACTGTGTACCCTCTAGCTGCTGGTGAGATGTAAAGTGGTAACAGCCAATAATGAGAACAAAAAGGAGCTGCATTTCAAAGTAAAAATTGAGCCACCGTTCCATCCAGCAGGTCCACCGCTGAGCCTCTCACCTCAGAAAACCAGAGTCACGAAGGCACAGGCTGCAACAGCTGCACTGCAGGAATTTTCCCAAAAGCCAAGACAGGGAAGCAGGCAAAATGTCCATCAACAGGTGAATGGATAAAAAACAAGTGGTCCATGTACACAATGAACATTAGCCATGGACAAAAATGAAACACTGCTCTTTGAGGCACCATAGATGAGCCTAGAGATAATCACAGAACATGAAGTAAGTCGGAAAGCAAAAGACACAAACTATGATATCACTTATAGGCGTTATCTAACAACTGACACAAGTGAACATACTTCCACAGAGAAAGACACTCACACACTTAGGAAACATACTATGCTTATCTAAAAGGAAAGGTGCGGGTAATAGGTAAATTAAGATTAAGGTTACCATTCGTGTACAAATACCTATTAAATACATATATCAAAAAGACAGACCATATAGCAAGGGAGGTCTACCGAAAACCCTGCAGTAATTTACATGAGAAGAGGATCTGTACATTTATATATATATATATATATATATATATATATATGAAAAAATCAATCAGATTGTGTATAGCTAGGACAATCAATATTCTAAAGATTACCCCGATTAAAAAAACTAAAACAAAGAACAAGAAATAAAGTGACATAAACTTATGGGGTTTTTTTACTGGCACATTCCCTTCTAATTTACAACCTGGCAACAGGACTTCCAAAAAGGCTCTGCTGACCTAGTAACCAGATTTGGGAATGGAGAAATGCTGCCTCCTTGTGGCCGTTTCCCAAACAGCAGCTTTAAACCCAGTGCTAATGGTCACTAAATATTCACACTCATTTCAGGCATGTAAATGACACCTGCGCTCCAAAAACATCCTGGGGTCAAAAATCGATGAAAAATTTAAAAGGGCAGCGTTCCAAGAAGACAATTTCAAGAGGTTTATTGTACTCACTGGTTTTTTCCCCTGTTTTTTGTTTAAGAGAACTAAAACCAGTGTGGCAAAATGCTGAACATTAGGAATTATTAAAGACATGCAAATCCAAATTACAAAAACCTATCAGCTCACACCAGTCAGAATGGCCATCAGGAAAAATTCTGCAAACAATAAATGCTGAAGGAGTTGTGCAGAAATGCGTACGCTCGGTTCAAAGTGGGACATGGTAAGAGCCAGTAACGAAAACACAAAGGTTATTCTTTGAAAAGGTAAATATTGAGCTACCATTCAATCAAGCCTACCCACTGCCGGGCCTATCGCCTGAGAGGATGAGAATCCAAAAGTCACAGGCTGGCAATCCTGCACTCCAGCAATATTTACCATAGGCAACACTTGGAAGCATCGAAAGTGTCCATCAACAGAGGAATGCACAAAGAAGAAGTGGTCCATATACACAACGGAATACGACTCCAATAAAAAATATACATTCAATTTAAAAAACAAACATAAGTAAGGAGACATCAGCCTTTGGGGGTTTATCCAGGCACATTCCTCTCTAATTTATAACCGAGGAAAACCACTGGCAGGAAGGTCTGTTTCCCTAGTTACCAGAGTGGGAAAAGCAGAAATGCTGCCGCCCTCTGCCCGTTACCTGCAACAGAAGCTTTAAAACCTGTGCTAAGTGTCACTTCACATGCACAAGTACTGCTGGGCTGTAAATGAAACCTGCCCTCAAAATGTCTTGAGGGAGGTAATGGCCAAAATATCTCAAAATGTGGCACATACTTCAAGAAAACAATATGAAGACGTAAGCTGTACTCAAAGTTTTAAGCAAAAAAGGAAATGCCGGAAAGGTCAATTTCAAGGGATTATGAGATGCATGCAAATCCAACCACAAACAGGTACCAGCTCACACCAGTGGGAATAAACTTCAGCAAAAATCTACAAGCAATAAATGCTGAAGGGTTTGTGGAGAAGTGCATACCCTCAACGGTAAGTGGGACGTGACCTGGTAAGAGCCACTAATGAGAGCAGAATGGAGGTGCCTTTACATGGTAAACATTTTGCTACCATATGATCCAGCAGGCCCACTCCTGGGCCTATAAACTAAGAAGACAGAACTGGAAAGACACAGGCAGGCAAATCTGCACTGCAGCCGTATTACAATAGCCAAGACATGGAAGCAACCAATAAGTCCATCAACAGATGAGTGGACAAAGAAGAACTGGTACATGTACAGATGGACTATTAGACAAGGAAAAAAATGACACAATGCCATTTGGAGCACCGTAGATGAGTCTAGAGGTGATCACGCAACTTGTGGTAAGTCAGAAAGCGAAAGACACATATCCTATGATATCACTGATAGGTGTTACCTAAAAATTGATACCAGTGAAGATATTTCCACAGAGAAAGGCAATCACAGATTCATTAAACAACCTTATGTTTCAGTAATGGAAAGGTGTGAGGATTGGATACATGAGGTTACTGGGGTTAACAGAGATATACAAACACAGGTGAAGTATATAATCACCAAAGACCTACGGAATACCAAGAGAAGACAACTCAACATTCTGTCATAACCTACATGGGAAAAGGATCTGAAGAAGAACTGATATATGTATATGTGTAAAAGAACGACATCTTGCACACCTAGAACAAGCAAAACATTTTAATCAAACTTGCTGTGATAAAAAATTAAAATTAAATTAAAAAAACGAATAAGAAGTAGTGAGACATAAACTTAAGGGGCTCTTTCCTGGCACATTCCATTCAAATTTACCACCTAGAACAGGACATACATTGAGGCCCTGTTACCCTAGTAACCAGATCTGGTAAAGGAGAACTGCTCCCGCCTTGTGGCCGTTTCACACAACAGCAGCTCTAAACCCAGGGCTAACGGTTACTTGATATTCAAAATAATTGCAGGCCTGTAAATGACACGTGCCCTCAAAACAAATCCTTCGGTGATAAATCGAGCAAAAATCTCAAAAGACGTGTATATCTCAAAACGGCAATTTCAAGAGGCATATTATATGTGCATTCTCCCTTCTGTTTCATTTATTTCTTTTTTCTTGTTAAAAAAATGGCATGGAAATAGGCTCAACATCAGTAATTAATAAACCATGAAAATCCAGTGTACAAAAAGGTTCACTTCACAGCCGTCAGAATCATCATCACCAAAAAAGTCTACAAAGAATAAATGCTGGAGGGGTCATAGAGAACTGCGTACCTGCTAGCTGCTGGTGGGATGTAACCTGGTAAGAGCCAATAGTGAGAAGAGAATGGAGGTGCGTTTAAAGGTAAAAATTGAGCCACCATGTTATCTGGTAGGCCCTTTCATACACCTATCACCTGAGTAGACCAGAATCAACAAGACACAGGCTGGCAATCCTGCACTGCAGCATCATTTAACATAGCCAAGACGTGGAAGAAACTAAAATGCCCAGCAACAGAAAAATGCACAAAGAAAAAGTGTCCATGTACACCATGCAATATTAGCCATGGAAAACAATGAAACAGTGCCGTTTGCACCACCATAGAAAGACCTACAGTTAAACCCCCAATTTTAAGTAAGGAAGAAACCGAAAAACAGATAATCTATGATATCAATTATCGGTGTTACCTAAAAATTGATACCCATGAAATTATTTCCAAGAGGAGGACACGCATGCATTAGGAAAACAAAATTATGTTTAACCAAATGCAAAAGTGTAAGGAATGGATGAATTAGCAGATGGGGTTTTACAGACATGTACTAACACATATGAAATAGATGTCACAAAATAACTATGGAATACCAAGAGAGCTGTACTCAACTCTCTCTAATAACCTACACAGGAAAGGACCCACAGATGAATAGTTAGATACATAGGTATAATGAATCAGATTTTGTACACCTCAAAGAAAAAACATTTTTATCAAATTTGCTCTGATAATCAGTCAAAATTAAATTGAAATAACAAACAAGAAGTAAGGAGATATAAGCTCTTGGGGGTTTGCCCTGGCACATTCCACTCTAACTTGCAGCCTACTAACAGGATTTCCAGAAAAGCTCTGTTGCCCCAAAACCTCGAGTTGGAAATGCAGAAGTGCTGCCGCCTTGTGGCTGTTTTCCGAAAGAGCGGACTTAAACCCACAGCTAACAGTCACTTAACATTCACAAGGACACAGGGCTGTAAGGACACTTGCCGTCCAAAAATTGTGGTGAGGTAGGGAATGGACAAAAGAATTCAAATATGGTAAAAATTTCAAGGAGATAGTATGAAGAGGTAAGTTTCACTCACTCTTTTTAGACAACAAGGAAAATGGATAAAAGCTCAACATCAGGAATTATGAGACTCATGCAAATCGAACCTACAACAAGGTTTCAACTCATGCTAGTCAACTACCATCAGCAAAAGTTCTACAAACAATAAATGCTGAAGGGATTTTAGAGAACTGTGTACCCTCTAGCTGCTGGTGAGATGTAAAGTGGTAACAGCCAATAATGAGAACAAAAAGGAGCTGCATTTCAAAGTAAAAATTGAGCCACCGTTCCATCCAGCAGGTCCACCGCTGAGCCTCTCACCTCAGAAAACCAGAGTCACGAAGGCACAGGCTGCAACAGCTGCACTGCAGGAATTTTCCCAAAAGCCAAGACAGGGAAGCAGGCAAAATGTCCATCAACAGGTGAATGGATAAAAAACAAGTGGTCCATGTACACAATGAACATTAGCCATGGACAAAAATGAAACACTGCTCTTTGAGGCACCATAGATGAGCCTAGAGATAATCACAGAACATGAAGTAAGTCGGAAAGCAAAAGACACAAACTATGATATCACTTATAGGCGTTATCTAACAACTGACACAAGTGAACATACTTCCACAGAGAAAGACACTCACACACTTAGGAAACATACTATGCTTATCTAAAAGGAAAGGTGCGGGTAATAGGTAAATTAAGATTAAGGTTACCATTCGTGTACAAATACCTATTAAATACATATATCAAAAAGACAGACCATATAGCAAGGGAGGTCTACCGAAAACCCTGCAGTAATTTACATGAGAAGAGGATCTGTACATTTATATATATATATATATATATATATATATATATATATATATATATATATATATGAAAAAATCAATCAGATTGTGTATAGCTAGGACAATCAATATTCTAAAGATTACCCCGATTAAAAAAACTAAAACAAAGAACAAGAAATAAAGTGACATAAACTTATGGGGTTTTTTTACTGGCACATTCCCTTCTAATTTACAACCTGGCAACAGGACTTCCAAAAAGGCTCTGCTGACCTAGTAACCAGATTTGGGAATGGAGAAATGCTGCCTCCTTGTGGCCGTTTCCCAAACAGCAGCTTTAAACCCAGTGCTAATGGTCACTAAATATTCACACTCATTTCAGGCATGTAAATGACACCTGCGCTCCAAAAACATCCTGGGGTCAAAAATCGATGAAAAATTTAAAAGGGCAGCGTTCCAAGAAGACAATTTCAAGAGGTTTATTGTACTCACTGGTTTTTTCCCCTGTTTTTTGTTTAAGAGAACTAAAACCGGTGTGGCAAAATGCTGAACATTAGGAATTATTAAAGACATGCAAATCCAAATTACAAAAACCTATCAGCTCACACCAGTCAGAATGGCCATCAGGAAAAATTCTGCAAACAATAAATGCTGAAGGAGTTGTGCAGAAATGCGTACGCTCGGTTCAAAGTGGGACATGGTAAGAGCCAGTAACGAAAACACAAAGGTTATTCTTTGAAAAGGTAAATATTGAGCTACCATTCAATCAAGCCTACCCACTGCCGGGCCTATCGCCTGAGAGGATGAGAATCCAAAAGTCACAGGCTGGCAATCCTGCACTCCAGCAATATTTACCATAGGCAACACTTGGAAGCATCGAAAGTGTCCATCAACAGAGGAATGCACAAAGAAGAAGTGGTCCATATACACAACGGAATACGACTCCAATAAAAAATATACATTCAATTTAAAAAACAAACATAAGTAAGGAGACATCAGCCTTTGGGGGTTTATCCAGGCACATTCCTCTCAAATTTATAACCGAGGAAAACCGCTGGCAGGAAGGTCTGTTTCCCTAGTTACCAGAGTGGGAAAAGCAGAAATGCTGCCGCCCTCTGCCCGTTACCTGCAACAGAAGCTTTAAAACCTGTGCTAAGTGTCACTTCATATGCACAAGTACTGCTGGGCTGTAAATGAAACCTGCCCTCAAAATGTCTTGAGGGAGGTAATGGCCAAAATATCTCAAAATGTGGCACATACTTCAAGAAAACAATATGAAGACGTAAGCTGTACTCAAAGTTTTAAGCAAAAAAGGAAATGCCGGAAAGGTCAATTTCAAGGGATTATGAGATGCATGCAAATCCAACCACAAACAGGTACCAGCTCACACCAGTGGGAATAAACTTCAGCAAAAATCTACAAGCAATAAATGCTGAAGGGTTTGTGGAGAAGTGCATACCCTCAACGGTAAGTGGGACGTGACCTGGTAAGAGCCACTAATGAGAGCAGAATGGAGGTGCCTTTACATGGTAAACATTTTGCTACCATATGATCCAGCAGGCCCACTCCTGGGCCTATAAACTAAGAAGACAGAACTGGAAAGACACAGGCAGGCAAATCTGCACTGCAGCCGTATTACAATAGCCAAGACATGGAAGCAACCAATAAGTCCATCAACAGATGAGTGGACAAAGAAGAACTGGTACATGTACAGATGGACTATTAGACAAGGAAAAAAATGACACAATGCCATTTGGAGCACCGTAGATGAGTCTAGAGGTGATCACGCAACTTGTGGTAAGTCAGAAAGCGAAAGACACATATCCTATGATATCACTGATAGGTGTTACCTAAAAATTGATACCAGTGAAGATATTTCCACAGAGAAAGGCAATCACAGATTCATTAAACAACCTTATGTTTCAGTAATGGAAAGGTGTGAGGATTGGATACATGAGGTTACTGGGGTTAACAGAGATATACAAACACAGGTGAAGTATATAATCACCAAAGACCTACGGAATACCAAGAGAAGACAACTCAACATTCTGTCATAACCTACATGGGAAAAGGATCTGAAGAAGAACTGATATATGTATATGTGTAAAAGAACGACATCTTGCACACCTAGAACAAGCAAAACATTTTAATCAAACTTGCTGTGATAAAAAATTAAAATTAAATTAAAAAAACGAATAAGAAGTAGTGAGACATAAACTTAAGGGGCTCTTTCCTGGCACATTCCATTCAAATTTACCACCTAGAACAGGACATACATTGAGGCCCTGTTACCCTAGTAACCAGATCTGGTAAAGGAGAACTGCTCCCGCCTTGTGGCCGTTTCACACAACAGCAGCTCTAAACCCAGGGCTAACGGTTACTTGATATTCAAAATAATTGCAGGCCTGTAAATGACACGTGCCCTCAAAACAAATCCTTCGGTGATAAATCGAGCAAAAATCTCAAAAGACGTGTATATCTCAAAACGGCAATTTCAAGAGGCATATTATATGTGCATTCTCCCTTCTGTTTCATTTATTTCTTTTTTCTTGTTAAAAAAATGGCATGGAAATAGGCTCAACATCAGTAATTAATAAACCATGAAAATCCAGTGTACAAAAAGGTTCACTTCACAGCCGTCAGAATCATCATCACCAAAAAAGTCTACAAAGAATAAATGCTGGAGGGGTCATAGAGAACTGCGTACCTGCTAGCTGCTGGTGGGATGTAACCTGGTAAGAGCCAATAGTGAGAAGAGAATGGAGGTGCGTTTAAAGGTAAAAATTGAGCCACCATGTTATCTGGTAGGCCCTTTCATACACCTATCACCTGAGTAGACCAGAATCAACAAGACACAGGCTGGCAATCCTGCACTGCAGCATCATTTAACATAGCCAAGACGTGGAAGAAACTAAAATGCCCAGCAACAGAAAAATGCACAAAGAAAAAGTGTCCATGTACACCATGCAATATTAGCCATGGAAAACAATGAAACAGTGCCGTTTGCACCACCATAGAAAGACCTACAGTTAAACCCCCAATTTTAAGTAAGGAAGAAACCGAAAAACAGATAATCTATGATATCAATTATCGGTGTTACCTAAAAATTGATACCCATGAAATTATTTCCAAGAGGAGGACACGCATGCATTAGGAAAACAAAATTATGTTTAACCAAATGCAAAAGTGTAAGGAATGGATGAATTAGCAGATGGGGTTTTACAGACATGTACTAACACATATGAAATAGATGTCACAAAATAACTATGGAATACCAAGAGAGCTGTACTCAACTCTCTCTAATAACCTACACAGGAAAGGACCCACAGATGAATAGTTAGATACATAGGTATAATGAATCAGATTTTGTACACCTCAAAGAAAAAACATTTTTATCAAATTTGCTCTGATAATCAGTCAAAATTAAATTGAAATAACAAACAAGAAGTAAGGAGATATAAGCTCTTGGGGGTTTGCCCTGGCACATTCCACTCTAACTTGCAGCCTACTAACAGGATTTCCAGAAAAGCTCTGTTGCCCCAAAACCTCGAGTTGGAAATGCAGAAGTGCTGCCGCCTTGTGGCTGTTTTCCGAAAGAGCGGACTTAAACCCACAGCTAACAGTCACTTAACATTCACAAGGACACAGGGCTGTAAGGACACTTGCCGTCCAAAAATTGTGGTGAGGTAGGGAATGGACAAAAGAATTCAAATATGGTAAAAATTTCAAGGAGATAGTATGAAGAGGTAAGTTTCACTCACTCTTTTTAGACAACAAGGAAAATGGATAAAAGCTCAACATCAGGAATTGAGACTCATGCAAATCGAACCTACAACAAGGTTTCAACTCACGCTAGTCAACTACCATCAGCAAAAGTTCTACAAACAATAAATGCTGAAGGGATTTTAGAGAACTGTGTACCCTCTAGCTGCTGGTGAGATGTAAAGTGGTAACAGCCAATAATGAGAACAAAAAGGAGCTGCATTTCAAAGTAAAAATTGAGCCACCGTTCCATCCAGCAGGTCCACCGCTGAGCCTCTCACCTCAGAAAACCAGAGTCACGAAGGCACAGGCTGCAACAGCTGCACTGCAGGAATTTTCCCAAAAGCCAAGACACGGAAGCAGGCAAAATGTCCATCAACAGATGAATGGATAAAAAACAAGTGGTCCATGTACACAATGAACATTAGCCATGGACAAAAATGAAACACTGCTCTTTGAGGCACCATAGATGAGCCTAGAGATAATCACAGAACATGAAGTAAGTCGGAAAGCAAAAGACACAAACTATGATATCACTTATAGGCGTTATCTAACAACTGACACAAGTGAACATACTTCCACAGAGAAAGACACTCACACACTTAGGAAACATACTATGCTTATCTAAAAGGAAAGGTGCGGGTAATAGGTAAATTAAGATTAAGGTTACCATTCGTGTACAAATACCTATTAAATACATATATCAAAAAGACAGACCATATAGCAAGGGAGGTCTACCGAAAACCCTGCAGTAATTTACATGAGAAGAGGATCTGTACATTTATATATATATATATATATATATATATATATATATATATATATATATATGAAAAAATCAATCAGATTGTGTATAGCTAGGACAATCAATATTCTAAAGATTACCCCGATTAAAAAAACTAAAACAAAGAACAAGAAATAAAGTGACATAAACTTATGGGGTTTTTTTACTGGCACATTCCCTTCTAATTTACAACCTGGCAACAGGACTTCCAAAAAGGCTCTGCTGACCTAGTAACCAGATTTGGGAATGGAGAAATGCTGCCTCCTTGTGGCCGTTTCCCAAACAGCAGCTTTAAACCCAGTGCTAATGGTCACTAAATATTCACACTCATTTCAGGCATGTAAATGACACCTGCGCTCCAAAAACATCCTGGGGTCAAAAATCGATGAAAAATTTAAAAGGGCAGCGTTCCAAGAAGACAATTTCAAGAGGTTTATTGTACTCACTGGTTTTTTCCCCTGTTTTTTGTTTAAGAGAACTAAAACCGGTGTGGCAAAATGCTGAACATTAGGAATTATTAAAGACATGCAAATCCAAATTACAAAAACCTATCAGCTCACACCAGTCAGAATGGCCATCAGGAAAAATTCTGCAAACAATAAATGCTGAAGGAGTTGTGCAGAAATGCGTACGCTCGGTTCAAAGTGGGACATGGTAAGAGCCAGTAACGAAAACACAAAGGTTATTCTTTGAAAAGGTAAATATTGAGCTACCATTCAATCAAGCCTACCCACTGCCGGGCCTATCGCCTGAGAGGATGAGAATCCAAAAGTCACAGGCTGGCAATCCTGCACTCCAGCAATATTTACCATAGGCAACACTTGGAAGCATCGAAAGTGTCCATCAACAGAGGAATGCACAAAGAAGAAGTGGTCCATATACACAACGGAATACGACTCCAATAAAAAATATACATTCAATTTAAAAAACAAACATAAGTAAGGAGACATCAGCCTTTGGGGGTTTATCCAGGCACATTCCTCTCTAATTTATAACCGAGGAAAACCACTGGCAGGAAGGTCTGTTTCCCTAGTTACCAGAGTGGGAAAAGCAGAAATGCTGCCGCCCTCTGCCCGTTACCTGCAACAGAAGCTTTAAAACCTGTGCTAAGTGTCACTTCATATGCACAAGTACTGCTGGGCTGTAAATGAAACCTGCCCTCAAAATGTCTTGAGGGAGGTAATGGCCAAAATATCTCAAAATGTGGCACATACTTCAAGAAAACAATATGAAGACGTAAGCTGTACTCAAAGTTTTAAGCAAAAAAGGAAATGCCGGAAAGGTCAATTTCAAGGGATTATGAGATGCATGCAAATCCAACCACAAACAGGTACCAGCTCACACCAGTGGGAATAAACTTCAGCAAAAATCTACAAGCAATAAATGCTGAAGGGTTTGTGGAGAAGTGCATACCCTCAACGGTAAGTGGGACGTGACCTGGTAAGAGCCACTAATGAGAGCAGAATGGAGGTGCCTTTACATGGTAAACATTTTGCTACCATATGATCCAGCAGGCCCACTCCTGGGCCTATAAACTAAGAAGACAGAACTGGAAAGACACAGGCAGGCAAATCTGCACTGCAGCCGTATTACAATAGCCAAGACATGGAAGCAACCAATAAGTCCATCAACAGATGAGTGGACAAAGAAGAACTGGTACATGTACAGATGGACTATTAGACAAGGAAAAAAATGACACAATGCCATTTGGAGCACCGTAGATGAGTCTAGAGGTGATCACGCAACTTGTGGTAAGTCAGAAAGCGAAAGACACATATCCTATGATATCACTGATAGGTGTTACCTAAAAATTGATACCAGTGAAGATATTTCCACAGAGAAAGGCAATCACAGATTCATTAAACAACCTTATGTTTCAGTAATGGAAAGGTGTGAGGATTGGATACATGAGGTTACTGGGGTTAACAGAGATATACAAACACAGGTGAAGTATATAATCACCAAAGACCTACGGAATACCAAGAGAAGACAACTCAACATTCTGTCATAACCTACATGGGAAAAGGATCTGAAGAAGAACTGATATATGTATATGTGTAAAAGAACGACATCTTGCACACCTAGAACAAGCAAAACATTTTAATCAAACTTGCTGTGATAAAAAATTAAAATTAAATTAAAAAAACGAATAAGAAGTAGTGAGACATAAACTTAAGGGGCTCTTTCCTGGCACATTCCATTCAAATTTACCACCTAGAACAGGACATACATTGAGGCCCTGTTACCCTAGTAACCAGATCTGGTAAAGGAGAACTGCTCCCGCCTTGTGGCCGTTTCACACAACAGCAGCTCTAAACCCAGGGCTAACGGTTACTTGATATTCAAAATAATTGCAGGCCTGTAAATGACACGTGCCCTCAAAACAAATCCTTCGGTGATAAATCGAGCAAAAATCTCAAAAGACGTGTATATCTCAAAACGGCAATTTCAAGAGGCATATTATATGTGCATTCTCCCTTCTGTTTCATTTATTTCTTTTTTCTTGTTAAAAAAATGGCATGGAAATAGGCTCAACATCAGTAATTAATAAACCATGAAAATCTAGTGTACAAAAAGGTTCACTTCACAGCCGTCAGAATCATCATCACCAAAAAAGTCTACAAAGAATAAATGCTGGAGGGGTCATAGAGAACTGCGTACCTGCTAGCTGCTGGTGGGATGTAACCTGGTAAGAGCCAATAGTGAGAAGAGAATGGAGGTGCGTTTAAAGGTAAAAATTGAGCCACCATGTTATCTGGTAGGCCCTTTCATACACCTATCACCTGAGTAGACCAGAATCAACAAGACACAGGCTGGCAATCCTGCACTGCAGCATCATTTAACATAGCCAAGACGTGGAAGAAACTAAAATGCCCAGCAACAGAAAAATGCACAAAGAAAAAGTGTCCATGTACACCATGCAATATTAGCCATGGAAAACAATGAAACAGTGCCGTTTGCACCACCATAGAAAGACCTACAGTTAAACCCCCAATTTTAAGTAAGGAAGAAACCGAAAAACAGATAATCTATGATATCAATTATCGGTGTTACCTAAAAATTGATACCCATGAAATTATTTCCAAGAGGAGGACACGCATGCATTAGGAAAACAAAATTATGTTTAACCAAATGCAAAAGTGTAAGGAATGGATGAATTAGCAGATGGGGTTTTACAGACATGTACTAACACATATGAAATAGATGTCACAAAATAACTATGGAATACCAAGAGAGCTGTACTCAACTCTCTCTAATAACCTACACAGGAAAGGACCCACAGATGAATAGTTAGATACATAGGTATAATGAATCAGATTTTGTACACCTCAAAGAAAAAACATTTTTATCAAATTTGCTCTGATAATCAGTCAAAATTAAATTGAAATAACAAACAAGAAGTAAGGAGATATAAGCTCTTGGGGGTTTGCCCTGGCACATTCCACTCTAACTTGCAGCCTACTAACAGGATTTCCAGAAAAGCTCTGTTGCCCCAAAACCTCGAGTTGGAAATGCAGAAGTGCTGCCGCCTTGTGGCTGTTTTCCGAAAGAGCGGACTTAAACCCACAGCTAACAGTCACTTAACATTCACAAGGACACAGGGCTGTAAGGACACTTGCCGTCCAAAAATGGTGGTGAGGTAGGGAATGGACAAAAGAATTCAAATATGGTAAAAATTTCAAGGAGATAGTATGAAGAGGTAAGTTTCACTCACTCTTTTTAGACAACAAGGAAAATGGATAAAAGCTCAACATCAGGAATTATGAGACTCATGCAAATCGAACCTACAACAAGGTTTCAACTCACGCTAGTCAACTACCATCAGCAAAAGTTCTACAAACAATAAATGCTGAAGGGGTTTTAGAGAACTGTGTACCCTCTAGCTGCTGGTGAGATGTAAAGTGGTAACAGCCAATAATGAGAACAAAAAGGAGCTGCATTTCAAAGTAAAAATTGAGCCACCGTTCCATCCAGCAGGTCCACCGCTGAGCCTCTCACCTCAGAAAACCAGAGTCACGAAGGCACAGGCTGCAACAGCTGCACTGCAGGAATTTTCCCAATAGCCAAGACACGGAAGCAGGCAAAATGTCCATCAACAGATGAATGGATAAAAAACAAGTGGTCCATGTACACAATGAACATTAGCCATGGACAAAAATGAAACACTGCTCTTTGAGGCACCATAGATGAGCCTAGAGATAATCACAGAACATGAAGTAAGTCGGAAAGCAAAAGACACAAACTATGATATCACTTATAGGCGTTATCTAACAACTGACACAAGTGAACATACTTCCACAGAGAAAGACACTCACACACTTAGGAAACATACTATGCTTATCTAAAAGGAAAGGTGCGGGTAATAGGTAAATTAAGATTAAGGTTACCATTCGTGTACAAATACCTATTAAATACATATATCAAAAAGACAGACCATATAGCAAGGGAGGTCTACCGAAAACCCTGCAGTAATTTACATGAGAAGAGGATCTGTACATTAATATATATATATATATATGAAAAAATCAATCAGATTGTGTATAGCTAGGACAATCAATATTCTAAAGATTACCCCGATTAAAAAAACTAAAACAAAGAACAAGAAATAAAGTGACATAAACTTATGGGGTTTTTTTACTGGCACATTCCCTTCTAATTTACAACCTGGCAACAGGACTTCCAAAAAGGCTCTGCTGACCTAGTAACCAGATTTGGGAATGGAGAAATGCTGCCTCCTTGTGGCCGTTTCCCAAACAGCAGCTTTAAACCCAGTGCTAATGGTCACTAAATATTCACACTCATTTCAGGCATGTAAATGACACCTGCGCTCCAAAAACATCCTGGGGTCAAAAATCGATGAAAAATTTAAAAGGGCAGCGTTCCAAGAAGACAATTTCAAGAGGTTTATTGTACTCACTGGTTTTTTCCCCTGTTTTTTGTTTAAGAGAACTAAAACCGGTGTGGCAAAATGCTGAACATTAGGAATTATTAAAGACATGCAAATCCAAATTACAAAAACCTATCAGCTCACACCAGTCAGAATGGCCATCAGGAAAAATTCTGCAAACAATAAATGCTGAAGGAGTTGTGCAGAAATGCGTACGCTCGGTTCAAAGTGGGACATGGTAAGAGCCAGTAACGAAAACACAAAGGTTATTCTTTGAAAAGGTAAATATTGAGCTACCATTCAATCAAGCCTACCCACTGCCGGGCCTATCGCCTGAGAGGATGAGAATCCAAAAGTCACAGGCTGGCAATCCTGCACTCCAGCAATATTTACCATAGGCAACACTTGGAAGCATCGAAAGTGTCCATCAACAGAGGAATGCACAAAGAAGAAGTGGTCCATATACACAACGGAATACGACTCCAATAAAAAATATACATTCAATTTAAAAAACAAACATAAGTAAGGAGACATCAGCCTTTGGGGGTTTATCCAGGCACATTCCTCTCTAATTTATAACCGAGGAAAACCACTGGCAGGAAGGTCTGTTTCCCTAGTTACCAGAGTGGGAAAAGCAGAAATGCTGCCGCCCTCTGCCCGTTACCTGCAACAGAAGCTTTAAAACCTGTGCTAAGTGTCACTTCATATGCACAAGTACTGCTGGGCTGTAAATGAAACCTGCCCTCAAAATGTCTTGAGGGAGGTAATGGCCAAAATATCTCAAAATGTGGCACATACTTCAAGAAAACAATATGAAGACGTAAGCTGTACTCAAAGTTTTAAGCAAAAAAGGAAATGCCGGAAAGGTCAATTTCAAGGGATTATGAGATGCATGCAAATCCAACCACAAACAGGTACCAGCTCACACCAGTGGGAATAAACTTCAGCAAAAATCTACAAGCAATAAATGCTGAAGGGTTTGTGGAGAAGTGCATACCCTCAACGGTAAGTGGGACGTGACCTGGTAAGAGCCACTAATGAGAGCAGAATGGAGGTGCCTTTACATGGTAAACATTTTGCTACCATATGATCCAGCAGGCCCACTCCTGGGCCTATAAACTAAGAAGACAGAACTGGAAAGACACAGGCAGGCAAATCTGCACTGCAGCCGTATTACAATAGCCAAGACATGGAAGCAACCAATAAGTCCATCAACAGATGAGTGGACAAAGAAGAACTGGTACATGTACAGATGGACTATTAGACAAGGAAAAAAATGACACAATGCCATTTGGAGCACCGTAGATGAGTCTAGAGGTGATCACGCAACTTGTGGTAAGTCAGAAAGCGAAAGACACATATCCTATGATATCACTGATAGGTGTTACCTAAAAATTGATACCAGTGAAGATATTTCCACAGAGAAAGGCAATCACAGATTCATTAAACAACCTTATGTTTCAGTAATGGAAAGGTGTGAGGATTGGATACATGAGGTTACTGGGGTTAACAGAGATATACAAACACAGGTGAAGTATATAATCACCAAAGACCTACGGAATACCAAGAGAAGACAACTCAACATTCTGTCATAACCTACATGGGAAAAGGATCTGAAGAAGAACTGATATATGTATATGTGTAAAAGAACGACATCTTGCACACCTAGAACAAGCAAAACATTTTAATCAAACTTGCTGTGATAAAAAATTAAAATTAAATTAAAAAAACGAATAAGAAGTAGTGAGACATAAACTTAAGGGGCTCTTTCCTGGCACATTCCATTCAAATTTACCACCTAGAACAGGACATACATTGAGGCCCTGTTACCCTAGTAACCAGATCTGGTAAAGGAGAACTGCTCCCGCCTTGTGGCCGTTTCACACAACAGCAGCTCTAAACCCAGGGCTAACGGTTACTTGATATTCAAAATAATTGCAGGCCTGTAAATGACACGTGCCCTCAAAACAAATCCTTCGGTGATAAATCGAGCAAAAATCTCAAAAGACGTGTATATCTCAAAACGGCAATTTCAAGAGGCATATTATATGTGCATTCTCCCTTCTGTTTCATTTATTTCTTTTTTCTTGTTAAAAAAATGGCATGGAAATAGGCTCAACATTAGTAATTAATAAACCATGAAAATCCAGTGTACAAAAAGGTTCACTTCACAGCCGTCAGAATCATCATCACCAAAAAAGTCTACAAAGAATAAATGCTGGAGGGGTCATAGAGAACTGCGTACCTGCTAGCTGCTGGTGGGATGTAACCTGGTAAGAGCCAATAGTGAGAAGAGAATGGAGGTGCGTTTAAAGGTAAAAATTGAGCCACCATGTTATCTGGTAGGCCCTTTCATACACCTATCACCTGAGTAGACCAGAATCAACAAGACACAGGCTGGCAATCCTGCACTGCAGCATCATTTAACATAGCCAAGACGTGGAAGAAACTAAAATGCCCAGCAACAGAAAAATGCACAAAGAAAAAGTGTCCATGTACACCATGCAATATTAGCCATGGAAAACAATGAAACAGTGCCGTTTGCACCACCATAGAAAGACCTACAGTTAAACCCCCAATTTTAAGTAAGGAAGAAACCGAAAAACAGATAATCTATGATATCAATTATCGGTGTTACCTAAAAATTGATACCCATGAAATTATTTCCAAGAGGAGGACACGCATGCATTAGGAAAACAAAATTATGTTTAACCAAATGCAAAAGTGTAAGGAATGGATGAATTAGCAGATGGGGTTTTACAGACATGTACTAACACATATGAAATAGATGTCACAAAATAACTATGGAATACCAAGAGAGCTGTACTCAACTCTCTCTAATAACCTACACAGGAAAGGACCCACAGATGAATAGTTAGATACATAGGTATAATGAATCAGATTTTGTACACCTCAAAGAAAAAACATTTTTATCAAATTTGCTCTGATAATCAGTCAAAATTAAATTGAAATAACAAACAAGAAGTAAGGAGATATAAGCTCTTGGGGGTTTGCCCTGGCACATTCCACTCTAACTTGCAGCCTACTAACAGGATTTCCAGAAAAGCTCTGTTGCCCCAAAACCTCGAGTTGGAAATGCAGAAGTGCTGCCGCCTTGTGGCTGTTTTCCGAAAGAGCGGACTTAAACCCACAGCTAACAGTCACTTAACATTCACAAGGACACAGGGCTGTAAGGACACTTGCCGTCCAAAAATGGTGGTGAGGTAGGGAATGGACAAAAGAATTCAAATATGGTAAAAATTTCAAGGAGATAGTATGAAGAGGTAAGTTTCACTCACTCTTTTTAGACAACAAGGAAAATGGATAAAAGCTCAACATCAGGAATTATGAGACTCATGCAAATCGAACCTACAACAAGGTTTCAACTCACGCTAGTCAACTACCATCAGCAAAAGTTCTACAAACAATAAATGCTGAAGGGGTTTTAGAGAACTGTGTACCCTCTAGCTGCTGGTGAGATGTAAAGTGGTAACAGCCAATAATGAGAACAAAAAGGAGCTGCATTTCAAAGTAAAAATTGAGCCACCGTTCCATCCAGCAGGTCCACCGCTGAGCCTCTCACCTCAGAAAACCAGAGTCACGAAGGCACAGGCTGCAACAGCTGCACTGCAGGAATTTTCCCAATAGCCAAGACACGGAAGCAGGCAAAATGTCCATCAACAGATGAATGGATAAAAAACAAGTGGTCCATGTACACAATGAACATTAGCCATGGACAAAAATGAAACACTGCTCTTTGAGGCACCATAGATGAGCCTAGAGATAATCACAGAACATGAAGTAAGTCGGAAAGCAAAAGACACAAACTATGATATCACTTATAGACGTTATCTAACAACTGACACAAGTGAACATACTTCCACAGAGAAAGACACTCACACACTTAGGAAACATACTATGCTTATCTAAAAGGAAAGGTGCGGGTAATAGGTAAATTAAGATTAAGGTTACCATTCGTGTACAAATACCTATTAAATACATATATCAAAAAGACAGACCATATAGCAAGGGAGGTCTACCGAAAACCCTGCAGTAATTTACATGAGAAGAGGATCTGTACATTAATATATATATATATATATGAAAAAATCAATCAGATTGTGTATAGCTAGGACAATCAATATTCTAAAGATTACCCCGATTAAAAAAACTAAAACAAAGAACAAGAAATAAAGTGACATAAACTTATGGGGTTTTTTTACTGGCACATTCCCTTCTAATTTACAACCTGGCAACAGGACTTCCAAAAAGGCTCTGCTGACCTAGTAACCAGATTTGGGAATGGAGAAATGCTGCCTCCTTGTGGCCGTTTCCCAAACAGCAGCTTTAAACCCAGTGCTAATGGTCACTAAATATTCACACTCATTTCAGGCATGTAAATGACACCTGCGCTCCAAAAACATCCTGGGGTCAAAAATCGATGAAAAATTTAAAAGGGCAGCGTTCCAAGAAGACAATTTCAAGAGGTTTATTGTACTCACTGGTTTTTTCCCCTGTTTTTTGTTTAAGAGAACTAAAACCGGTGTGGCAAAATGCTGAACATTAGGAATTATTAAAGACATGCAAATCCAAATTACAAAAACCTATCAGCTCACACCAGTCAGAATGGCCATCAGGAAAAATTCTGCAAACAATAAATGCTGAAGGAGTTGTGCAGAAATGCGTACGCTCGGTTCAAAGTGGGACATGGTAAGAGCCAGTAACGAAAACACAAAGGTTATTCTTTGAAAAGGTAAATATTGAGCTACCATTCAATCAAGCCTACCCACTGCCGGGCCTATCGCCTGAGAGGATGAGAATCCAAAAGTCACAGGCTGGCAATCCTGCACTCCAGCAATATTTACCATAGGCAACACTTGGAAGCATCGAAAGTGTCCATCAACAGAGGAATGCACAAAGAAGAAGTGGTCCATATACACAACGGAATACGACTCCAATAAAAAATATACATTCAATTTAAAAAACAAACATAAGTAAGGAGACATCAGCCTTTGGGGGTTTATCCAGGCACATTCCTCTCTAATTTATAACCGAGGAAAACCACTGGCAGGAAGGTCTGTTTCCCTAGTTACCAGAGTGGGAAAAGCAGAAATGCTGCCGCCCTCTGCCCGTTACCTGCAACAGAAGCTTTAAAACCTGTGCTAAGTGTCACTTCACATGCACAAGTACTGCTGGGCTGTAAATGAAACCTGCCCTCAAAATGTCTTGAGGGAGGTAATGGCCAAAATATCTCAAAATGTGGCACATACTTCAAGAAAACAATATGAAGACGTAAGCTGTACTCAAAGTTTTAAGCAAAAAAGGAAATGCCGGAAAGGTCAATTTCAAGGGATTATGAGATGCATGCAAATCCAACCACAAACAGGTACCAGCTCACACCAGTGGGAATAAACTTCAGCAAAAATCTACAAGCAATAAATGCTGAAGGGTTTGTGGAGAAGTGCATACCCTCAACGGTAAGTGGGACGTGACCTGGTAAGAGCCACTAATGAGAGCAGAATGGAGGTGCCTTTACATGGTAAACATTTTGCTACCATATGATCCAGCAGGCCCACTCCTGGGCCTATAAACTAAGAAGACAGAACTGGAAAGACACAGGCAGGCAAATCTGCACTGCAGCCGTATTACAATAGCCAAGACATGGAAGCAACCAATAAGTCCATCAACAGATGAGTGGACAAAGAAGAACTGGTACATGTACAGATGGACTATTAGACAAGGAAAAAAATGACACAATGCCATTTGGAGCACCGTAGATGAGTCTAGAGGTGATCACGCAACTTGTGGTAAGTCAGAAAGCGAAAGACACATATCCTATGATATCACTGATAGGTGTTACCTAAAAATTGATACCAGTGAAGATATTTCCACAGAGAAAGGCAATCACAGATTCATTAAACAACCTTATGTTTCAGTAATGGAAAGGTGTGAGGATTGGATACATGAGGTTACTGGGGTTAACAGAGATATACAAACACAGGTGAAGTATATAATCACCAAAGACCTACGGAATACCAAGAGAAGACAACTCAACATTCTGTCATAACCTACATGGGAAAAGGATCTGAAGAAGAACTGATATATGTATATGTGTAAAAGAACGACATCTTGCACACCTAGAACAAGCAAAACATTTTAATCAAACTTGCTGTGATAAAAAATTAAAATTAAATTAAAAAAACGAATAAGAAGTAGTGAGACATAAACTTAAGGGGCTCTTTCCTGGCACATTCCATTCAAATTTACCACCTAGAACAGGACATACATTGAGGCCCTGTTACCCTAGTAACCAGATCTGGTAAAGGAGAACTGCTCCCGCCTTGTGGCCGTTTCACACAACAGCAGCTCTAAACCCAGGGCTAACGGTTACTTGATATTCAAAATAATTGCAGGCCTGTAAATGACACGTGCCCTCAAAACAAATCCTTCGGTGATAAATCGAGCAAAAATCTCAAAAGACGTGTATATCTCAAAACGGCAATTTCAAGAGGCATATTATATGTGCATTCTCCCTTCTGTTTCATTTATTTCTTTTTTCTTGTTAAAAAAATGGCATGGAAATAGGCTCAACATCAGTAATTAATAAACCATGAAAATCCAGTGTACAAAAAGGTTCACTTCACAGCCGTCAGAATCATCATCACCAAAAAAGTCTACAAAGAATAAATGCTGGAGGGGTCATAGAGAACTGCGTACCTGCTAGCTGCTGGTGGGATGTAACCTGGTAAGAGCCAATAGTGAGAAGAGAATGGAGGTGCGTTTAAAGGTAAAAATTGAGCCACCATGTTATCTGGTAGGCCCTTTCATACACCTATCACCTGAGTAGACCAGAATCAACAAGACACAGGCTGGCAATCCTGCACTGCAGCATCATTTAACATAGCCAAGACGTGGAAGAAACTAAAATGCCCAGCAACAGAAAAATGCACAAAGAAAAAGTGTCCATGTACACCATGCAATATTAGCCATGGAAAACAATGAAACAGTGCCGTTTGCACCACCATAGAAAGACCTACAGTTAAACCCCCAATTTTAAGTAAGGAAGAAACCGAAAAACAGATAATCTATGATATCAATTATCGGTGTTACCTAAAAATTGATACCCATGAAATTATTTCCAAGAGGAGGACACGCATGCATTAGGAAAACAAAATTATGTTTAACCAAATGCAAAAGTGTAAGGAATGGATGAATTAGCAGATGGGGTTTTACAGACATGTACTAACACATATGAAATAGATGTCACAAAATAACTATGGAATACCAAGAGAGCTGTACTCAACTCTCTCTAATAACCTACACAGGAAAGGACCCACAGATGAATAGTTAGATACATAGGTATAATGAATCAGATTTTGTACACCTCAAAGAAAAAACATTTTTATCAAATTTGCTCTGATAATCAGTCAAAATTAAATTGAAATAACAAACAAGAAGTAAGGAGATATAAGCTCTTGGGGGTTTGCCCTGGCACATTCCACTCTAACTTGCAGCCTACTAACAGGATTTCCAGAAAAGCTCTGTTGCCCCAAAACCTCGAGTTGGAAATGCAGAAGTGCTGCCGCCTTGTGGCTGTTTTCCGAAAGAGCGGACTTAAACCCACAGCTAACAGTCACTTAACATTCACAAGGACACAGGGCTGTAAGGACACTTGCCGTCCAAAAATGGTGGTGAGGTAGGGAATGGACAAAAGAATTCAAATATGGTAAAAATTTCAAGGAGATAGTATGAAGAGGTAAGTTTCACTCACTCTTTTTAGACAACAAGGAAAATGGATAAAAGCTCAACATCAGGACTTATGAGACTCATGCAAATCGAACCTACAACAAGGTTTCAACTCACGCTAGTCAACTACCATCAGCAAAAGTTCTACAAACAATAAATGCTGAAGGGGTTTTAGAGAACTGTGTACCCTCTAGCTGCTGGTGAGATGTAAAGTGGTAACAGCCAATAATGAGAACAAAAAGGAGCTGCATTTCAAAGTAAAAATTGAGCCACCGTTCCATCCAGCAGGTCCACCGCTGAGCCTCTCACCTCAGAAAACCAGAGTCACGAAGGCACAGGCTGCAACAGCTGCACTGCAGGAATTTTCCCAATAGCCAAGACACGGAAGCAGGCAAAATGTCCATCAACAGATGAATGGATAAAAAACAAGTGGTCCATGTACACAATGAACATTAGCCATGGACAAAAATGAAACACTGCTCTTTGAGGCACCATAGATGAGCCTAGAGATAATCACAGAACATGAAGTAAGTCGGAAAGCAAAAGACACAAACTATGATATCACTTATAGGCGTTATCTAACAACTGACACAAGTGAACATACTTCCACAGAGAAAGACACTCACACACTTAGGAAACATACTATGCTTATCTAAAAGGAAAGGTGCGGGTAATAGGTAAATTAAGATTAAGGTTACCATTCGTGTACAAATACCTATTAAATACATATATCAAAAAGACAGACCATATAGCAAGGGAGGTCTACCGAAAACCCTGCAGTAATTTACATGAGAAGAGGATCTGTACATTAATATATATATATATATATATATATATATATATATATATATATATATATATATATATGAAAAAATCAATCAGATTGTGTATAGCTAGGACAATCAATATTCTAAAGATTACCCCGATTAAAAAAACTAAAACAAAGAACAAGAAATAAAGTGACATAAACTTATGGGGTTTTTTTACTGGCACATTCCCTTCTAATTTACAACCTGGCAACAGGACTTCCAAAAAGGCTCTGCTGACCTAGTAACCAGATTTGGGAATGGAGAAATGCTGCCTCCTTGTGGCCGTTTCCCAAACAGCAGCTTTAAACCCAGTGCTAATGGTCACTAAATATTCACACTCATTTCAGGCATGTAAATGACACCTGCGCTCCAAAAACATCCTGGGGTCAAAAATCGATGAAAAATTTAAAAGGGCAGCGTTCCAAGAAGACAATTTCAAGAGGTTTATTGTACTCACTGGTTTTTTCCCCTGTTTTTTGTTTAAGAGAACTAAAACCGGTGTGGCAAAATGCTGAACATTAGGAATTATTAAAGACATGCAAATCCAAATTACAAAAACCTATCAGCTCACACCAGTCAGAATGGCCATCAGGAAAAATTCTGCAAACAATAAATGCTGAAGGAGTTGTGCAGAAATGCGTACGCTCGGTTCAAAGTGGGACATGGTAAGAGCCAGTAACGAAAACACAAAGGTTATTCTTTGAAAAGGTAAATATTGAGCTACCATTCAATCAAGCCTACCCACTGCCGGGCCTATCGCCTGAGAGGATGAGAATCCAAAAGTCACAGGCTGGCAATCCTGCACTCCAGCAATATTTACCATAGGCAACACTTGGAAGCATCGAAAGTGTCCATCAACAGAGGAATGCACAAAGAAGAAGTGGTCCATATACACAACGGAATACGACTCCAATAAAAAATATACATTCAATTTAAAAAACAAACATAAGTAAGGAGACATCAGCCTTTGGGGGTTTATCCAGGCACATTCCTCTCTAATTTATAACCGAGGAAAACCACTGGCAGGAAGGTCTGTTTCCCTAGTTACCAGAGTGGGAAAAGCAGAAATGCTGCCGCCCTCTGCCCGTTACCTGCAACAGAAGCTTTAAAACCTGTGCTAAGTGTCACTTCACATGCACAAGTACTGCTGGGCTGTAAATGAAACCTGCCCTCAAAATGTCTTGAGGGAGGTAATGGCCAAAATATCTCAAAATGTGGCACATACTTCAAGAAAACAATATGAAGACGTAAGCTGTACTCAAAGTTTTAAGCAAAAAAGGAAATGCCGGAAAGGTCAATTTCAAGGGATTATGAGATGCATGCAAATCCAACCACAAACAGGTACCAGCTCACACCAGTGGGAATAAACTTCAGCAAAAATCTACAAGCAATAAATGCTGAAGGGTTTGTGGAGAAGTGCATACCCTCAACGGTAAGTGGGACGTGACCTGGTAAGAGCCACTAATGAGAGCAGAATGGAGGTGCCTTTACATGGTAAACATTTTGCTACCATATGATCCAGCAGGCCCACTCCTGGGCCTATAAACTAAGAAGACAGAACTGGAAAGACACAGGCAGGCAAATCTGCACTGCAGCCGTATTACAATAGCCAAGACATGGAAGCAACCAATAAGTCCATCAACAGATGAGTGGACAAAGAAGAACTGGTACATGTACAGATGGACTATTAGACAAGGAAAAAAATGACACAATGCCATTTGGAGCACCGTAGATGAGTCTAGAGGTGATCACGCAACTTGTGGTAAGTCAGAAAGCGAAAGACACATATCCTATGATATCACTGATAGGTGTTACCTAAAAATTGATACCAGTGAAGATATTTCCACAGAGAAAGGCAATCACAGATTCATTAAACAACCTTATGTTTCAGTAATGGAAAGGTGTGAGGATTGGATACATGAGGTTACTGGGGTTAACAGAGATATACAAACACAGGTGAAGTATATAATCACCAAAGACCTACGGAATACCAAGAGAAGACAACTCAACATTCTGTCATAACCTACATGGGAAAAGGATCTGAAGAAGAACTGATATATGTATATGTGTAAAAGAACGACATCTTGCACACCTAGAACAAGCAAAACATTTTAATCAAACTTGCTGTGATAAAAAATTAAAATTAAATTAAAAAAACGAATAAGAAGTAGTGAGACATAAACTTAAGGGGCTCTTTCCTGGCACATTCCATTCAAATTTACCACCTAGAACAGGACATACATTGAGGCCCTGTTACCCTAGTAACCAGATCTGGTAAAGGAGAACTGCTCCCGCCTTGTGGCCGTTTCACACAACAGCAGCTCTAAACCCAGGGCTAACGGTTACTTGATATTCAAAATAATTGCAGGCCTGTAAATGACACGTGCCCTCAAAACAAATCCTTCGGTGATAAATCGAGCAAAAATCTCAAAAGACGTGTATATCTCAAAACGGCAATTTCAAGAGGCATATTATATGTGCATTCTCCCTTCTGTTTCATTTATTTCTTTTTTCTTGTTAAAAAAATGGCATGGAAATAGGCTCAACATCAGTAATTAATAAACCATGAAAATCCAGTGTACAAAAAGGTTCACTTCACAGCCGTCAGAATCATCATCACCAAAAAAGTCTACAAAGAATAAATGCTGGAGGGGTCATAGAGAACTGCGTACCTGCTAGCTGCTGGTGGGATGTAACCTGGTAAGAGCCAATAGTGAGAAGAGAATGGAGGTGCGTTTAAAGGTAAAAATTGAGCCACCATGTTATCTGGTAGGCCCTTTCATACACCTATCACCTGAGTAGACCAGAATCAACAAGACACAGGCTGGCAATCCTGCACTGCAGCATCATTTAACATAGCCAAGACGTGGAAGAAACTAAAATGCCCAGCAACAGAAAAATGCACAAAGAAAAAGTGTCCATGTACACCATGCAATATTAGCCATGGAAAACAATGAAACAGTGCCGTTTGCACCACCATAGAAAGACCTACAGTTAAACCCCCAATTTTAAGTAAGGAAGAAACCGAAAAACAGATAATCTATGATATCAATTATCGGTGTTACCTAAAAATTGATACCCATGAAATTATTTCCAAGAGGAGGACACGCATGCATTAGGAAAACAAAATTATGTTTAACCAAATGCAAAAGTGTAAGGAATGGATGAATTAGCAGATGGGGTTTTACAGACATGTACTAACACATATGAAATAGATGTCACAAAATAACTATGGAATACCAAGAGAGCTGTACTCAACTCTCTCTAATAACCTACACAGGAAAGGACCCACAGATGAATAGTTAGATACATAGGTATAATGAATCAGATTTTGTACACCTCAAAGAAAAAACATTTTTATCAAATTTGCTCTGATAATCAGTCAAAATTAAATTGAAATAACAAACAAGAAGTAAGGAGATATAAGCTCTTGGGGGTTTGCCCTGGCACATTCCACTCTAACTTGCAGCCTACTAACAGGATTTCCAGAAAAGCTCTGTTGCCCCAAAACCTCGAGTTGGAAATGCAGAAGTGCTGCCGCCTTGTGGCTGTTTTCCGAAAGAGCGGACTTAAACCCACAGCTAACAGTCACTTAACATTCACAAGGACACAGGGCTGTAAGGACACTTGCCGTCCAAAAATTGTGGTGAGGTAGGGAATGGACAAAAGAATTCAAATATGGTAAAAATTTCAAGGAGATAGTATGAAGAGGTAAGTTTCACTCACTCTTTTTAGACAACAAGGAAAATGGATAAAAGCTCAACATCAGGACTTATGAGACTCATGCAAATCGAACCTACAACAAGGTTTCAACTCACGCTAGTCAACTACCATCAGCAAAAGTTCTACAAACAATAAATGCTGAAGGGGTTTTAGAGAACTGTGTACCCTCTAGCTGCTGGTGAGATGTAAAGTGGTAACAGCCAATAATGAGAACAAAAAGGAGCTGCATTTCAAAGTAAAAATTGAGCCACCGTTCCATCCAGCAGGTCCACCGCTGAGCCTCTCACCTCAGAAAACCAGAGTCACGAAGGCACAGGCTGCAACAGCTGCACTGCAGGAATTTTCCCAATAGCCAAGACACGGAAGCAGGCAAAATGTCCATCAACAGATGAATGGATAAAAAACAAGTGGTCCATGTACACAATGAACATTAGCCATGGACAAAAATGAAACACTGCTCTTTGAGGCACCATAGATGAGCCTAGAGATAATCACAGAACATGAAGTAAGTCGGAAAGCAAAAGACACAAACTATGATATCACTTATAGGCGTTATCTAACAACTGACACAAGTGAACATACTTCCACAGAGAAAGACACTCACACACTTAGGAAACATACTATGCTTATCTAAAAGGAAAGGTGCGGGTAATAGGTAAATTAAGATTAAGGTTACCATTCGTGTACAAATACCTATTAAATACATATATCAAAAAGACAGACCATATAGCAAGGGAGGTCTACCGAAAACCCTGCAGTAATTTACATGAGAAGAGGATCTGTACATTAATATATATATATATATATATATATATATATATATATATATGAAAAAATCAATCAGATTGTGTATAGCTAGGACAATCAATATTCTAAAGATTACCCCGATTAAAAAAACTAAAACAAAGAACAAGAAATAAAGTGACATAAACTTATGGGGTTTTTTTACTGGCACATTCCCTTCTAATTTACAACCTGGCAACAGGACTTCCAAAAAGGCTCTGCTGACCTAGTAACCAGATTTGGGAATGGAGAAATGCTGCCTCCTTGTGGCCGTTTCCCAAACAGCAGCTTTAAACCCAGTGCTAATGGTCACTAAATATTCACACTCATTTCAGGCATGTAAATGACACCTGCGCTCCAAAAACATCCTGGGGTCAAAAATCGATGAAAAATTTAAAAGGGCAGCGTTCCAAGAAGGCAATTTCAAGAGGTTTATTGTACTCACTGGTTTTTTCCCCTGTTTTTTGTTTAAGAGAACTAAAACCGGTGTGGCAAAATGCTGAACATTAGGAATTATTAAAGACATGCAAATCCAAATTACAAAAACCTATCAGCTCACACCAGTCAGAATGGCCATCAGGAAAAATTCTGCAAACAATAAATGCTGAAGGAGTTGTGCAGAAATGCGTACGCTCGGTTCAAAGTGGGACATGGTAAGAGCCAGTAACGAAAACACAAAAGTTATTCTTTGAAAAGGTAAATATTGAGCTACCATTCAATCAAGCCTACCCACTGCCGGGCCTATCGCCTGAGAGGATGAGAATCCAAAAGTCACAGGCTGGCAATCCTGCACTCCAGCAATATTTACCATAGGCAACACTTGGAAGCATCGAAAGTGTCCATCAACAGAGGAATGCACAAAGAAGAAGTGGTCCATATACACAACGGAATACGACTCCAATAAAAAATATACATTCAATTTAAAAAACAAACATAAGTAAGGAGACATCAGCCTTTGGGGGTTTATCCAGGCACATTCCTCTCTAATTTATAACCGAGGAAAACCACTGGCAGGAAGGTCTGTTTCCCTAGTTACCAGAGTGGGAAAAGCAGAAATGCTGCCGCCCTCTGCCCGTTACCTGCAACAGAAGCTTTAAAACCTGTGCTAAGTGTCACTTCACATGCACAAGTACTGCTGGGCTGTAAATGAAACCTGCCCTCAAAATGTCTTGAGGGAGGTAATGGCCAAAATATCTCAAAATGTGGCACATACTTCAAGAAAACAATATGAAGACGTAAGCTGTACTCAAAGTTTTAAGCAAAAAAGGAAATGCCGGAAAGGTCAATTTCAAGGGATTATGAGATGCATGCAAATCCAACCACAAACAGGTACCAGCTCACACCAGTGGGAATAAACTTCAGCAAAAATCTACAAGCAATAAATGCTGAAGGGTTTGTGGAGAAGTGCATACCCTCAACGGTAAGTGGGACGTGACCTGGTAAGAGCCACTAATGAGAGCAGAATGGAGGTGCCTTTACATGGTAAACATTTTGCTACCATATGATCCAGCAGGCCCACTCCTGGGCCTATAAACTAAGAAGACAGAACTGGAAAGACACAGGCAGGCAAATCTGCACTGCAGCCGTATTACAATAACCAAGACATGGAAGCAACCAATAAGTCCATCAACAGATGAGTGGACAAAGAAGAACTGGTACATGTACAGATGGACTATTAGACAAGGAAAAAAATGACACAATGCCACTTGGAGCACCGTAGATGAGTCTAGAGGTGATCACGCAACTTGTGGTAAGTCAGAAAGCGAAAGACACATATCCTATGATATCACTGATAGGTGTTACCTAAAAATTGATACCAGTGAAGATATTTCCACAGAGAAAGGCAATCACAGATTCATTAAACAACCTTATGTTTCAGTAATGGAAAGGTGTGAGGATTGGATACATGAGGTTACTGGGGTTAACAGAGATATACAAACACAGGTGAAGTATATAATCACCAAAGACCTACGGAATACCAAGAGAAGACAACTCAACATTCTGTCATAACCTACATGGGAAAAGGATCTGAAGAAGAACTGATATATGTATATGTGTAAAAGAACGACATCTTGCACACCTAGAACAAGCAAAACATTTTAATCAAACTTGCTGTGATAAAAAATTAAAATTAAATTAAAAAAACGAATAAGAAGTAGTGAGACATAAACTTAAGGGGCTCTTTCCTGGCACATTCCATTCAAATTTACCACCTAGAACAGGACATACATTGAGGCCCTGTTACCCTAGTAACCAGATCTGGTAAAGGAGAACTGCTCCCGCCTTGTGGCCGTTTCACACAACAGCAGCTCTAAACCCAGGGCTAACGGTTACTTGATATTCAAAATAATTGCAGGCCTGTAAATGACACGTGCCCTCAAAACAAATCCTTCGGTGATAAATCGAGCAAAAATCTCAAAAGACGTGTATATCTCAAAACGGCAATTTCAAGAGGCATATTATATGTGCATTCTCCCTTCTGTTTCATTTATTTCTTTTTTCTTGTTAAAAAAATGGCATGGAAATAGGCTCAACATCAGTAATTAATAAACCATGAAAATCCAGTGTACAAAAAGGTTCACTTCACAGCCGTCAGAATCATCATCACCAAAAAAGTCTACAAAGAATAAATGCTGGAGGGGTCATAGAGAACTGCGTACCTGCTAGCTGCTGGTGGGATGTAACCTGGTAAGAGCCAATAGTGAGAAGAGAATGGAGGTGCGTTTAAAGGTAAAAATTGAGCCACCATGTTATCTGGTAGGCCCTTTCATACACCTATCACCTGAGTAGACCAGAATCAACAAGACACAGGCTGGCAATCCTGCACTGCAGCATCATTTAACATAGCCAAGACGTGGAAGAAACTAAAATGCCCAGCAACAGAAAAATGCACAAAGAAAAAGTGTCCATGTACACCATGCAATATTAGCCATGGAAAACAATGAAACAGTGCCGTTTGCACCACCATAGAAAGACCTACAGTTAAACCCCCAATTTTAAGTAAGGAAGAAACCGAAAAACAGATAATCTATGATATCAATTATCGGTGTTACCTAAAAATTGATACCCATGAAATTATTTCCAAGAGGAGGACACGCATGCATTAGGAAAACAAAATTATGTTTAACCAAATGCAAAAGTGTAAGGAATGGATGAATTAGCAGATGGGGTTTTACAGACATGTACTAACACATATGAAATAGATGTCACAAAATAACTATGGAATACCAAGAGAGCTGTACTCAACTCTCTCTAATAACCTACACAGGAAAGGACCCACTGATGAATAGTTAGATACATAGGTATAATGAATCAGATTTTGTACACCTCAAAGAAAAAACATTTTTATCAAATTTGCTCTGATAATCAGTCAAAATTAAATTGAAATAACAAACAAGAAGTAAGGAGATATAAGCTCTTGGGGGTTTGCCCTGGCACATTCCACTCTAACTTGCAGCCTACTAACAGGATTTCCAGAAAAGCTCTGTTGCCCCAAAACCTCGAGTTGGAAATGCAGAAGTGCTGCCGCCTTGTGGCTGTTTTCCGAAAGAGCGGACTTAAACCCACAGCTAACAGTCACTTAACATTCACAAGGACACAGGGCTGTAGGGACACTTGCCGTCCAAAAATGGTGGTGAGGTAGGGAATGGACAAAAGAATTCAAATATGGTAAAAATTTCAAGGAGATAGTATGAAGAGGTAAGTTTCACTCACTCTTTTTAGACAACAAGGAAAATGGATAAAAGCTCAACATCAGGAATTATGAGACTCATGCAAATCGAACCTACAACAAGGTTTCAACTCACGCTAGTCAACTACCATCAGCAAAAGTTCTACAAACAATAAATGCTGAAGGGGTTTTAGAGAACTGTGTACCCTCTAGCTGCTGGTGAGATGTAAAGTGGTAACAGCCAATAATGAGAACAAAAAGGAGCTGCATTTCAAAGTAAAAATTGAGCCACCGTTCCATCCAGCAGGTCCACCGCTGAGCCTCTCACCTCAGAAAACCAGAGTCACGAAGGCACAGGCTGCAACAGCTGCACTGCAGGAATTTTCCCAATAGCCAAGACACGGAAGCAGGCAAAATGTCCATCAACAGATGAATGGATAAAAAACAAGTGGTCCATGTACACAATGAACATTAGCCATGGACAAAAATGAAACACTGCTCTTTGAGGCACCATAGATGAGCCTAGAGATAATCACAGAACATGAAGTAAGTCGGAAAGCAAAAGACACAAACTATGATATCACTTATAGGCGTTATCTAACAACTGACACAAGTGAACATACTTCCACAGAGAAAGACACTCACACACTTAGGAAACATACTATGCTTATCTAAAAGGAAAGGTGCGGGTAATAGGTAAATTAAGATTAAGGTTACCATTCGTGTACAAATACCTATTAAATACATATATCAAAAAGACAGACCATATAGCAAGGGAGGTCTACCGAAAACCCTGCAGTAATTTACATGAGAAGAGGATCTGTACATTAATATATATATATATATATATATGAAAAAATCAATCAGATTGTGTATAGCTAGGACAATCAATATTCTAAAGATTACCCCGATTAAAAAAACTAAAACAAAGAACAAGAAATAAAGTGACATAAACTTATGGGGTTTTTTTACTGGCACATTCCCTTCTAATTTACAACCTGGCAACAGGACTTCCAAAAAGGCTCTGCTGACCTAGTAACCAGATTTGGGAATGGAGAAATGCTGCCTCCTTGTGGCCGTTTCCCAAACAGCAGCTTTAAACCCAGTGCTAATGGTCACTAAATATTCACACTCATTTCAGGCATGTAAATGACACCTGCGCTCCAAAAACATCCTGGGGTCAAAAATCGATGAAAAATTTAAAAGGGCAGCGTTCCAAGAAGACAATTTCAAGAGGTTTATTGTACTCACTGGTTTTTTCCCCTGTTTTTTGTTTAAGAGAACTAAAACCGGTGTGGCAAAATGCTGAACATTAGGAATTATTAAAGACATGCAAATCCAAATTACAAAAACCTATCAGCTCACACCAGTCAGAATGGCCATCAGGAAAAATTCTGCAAACAATAAATGCTGAAGGAGTTGTGCAGAAATGCGTACGCTCGGTTCAAAGTGGGACATGGTAAGAGCCAGTAACGAAAACACAAAGGTTATTCTTTGAAAAGGTAAATATTGAGCTACCATTCAATCAAGCCTACCCACTGCCGGGCCTATCGCCTGAGAGGATGAGAATCCAAAAGTCACAGGCTGGCAATCCTGCACTCCAGCAATATTTACCATAGGCAACACTTGGAAGCATCGAAAGTGTCCATCAACAGAGGAATGCACAAAGAAGAAGTGGTCCATATACACAACGGAATACGACTCCAATAAAAAATATACATTCAATTTAAAAAACAAACATAAGTAAGGAGACATCAGCCTTTGGGGGTTTATCCAGGCACATTCCTCTCTAATTTATAACCGAGGAAAACCACTGGCAGGAAGGTCTGTTTCCCTAGTTACCAGAGTGGGAAAAGCAGAAATGCTGCCGCCCTCTGCCCGTTACCTGCAACAGAAGCTTTAAAACCTGTGCTAAGTGTCACTTCACATGCACAAGTACTGCTGGGCTGTAAATGAAACCTGCCCTCAAAATGTCTTGAGGGAGGTAATGGCCAAAATATCTCAAAATGTGGCACATACTTCAAGAAAACAATATGAAGACATAAGCTGTACTCAAAGTTTTAAGCAAAAAAGGAAATGCTGGAAAGGTCAATTTCAAGGGATTATGAGATGCATGCAAATCCAACCACAAACAGGTACCAGCTCACACCAGTGGGAATAAACTTCAGCAAAAATCTACAAGCAATAAATGCTGAAGGGTTTGTGGAGAAGTGCATACCCTCAACGGTAAGTGGGACGTGACCTGGTAAGAGCCACTAATGAGAGCAGAATGGAGGCGCCTTTACATGGTAAACATTTTGCTACCATATGATCCAGCAGGCCCACTCCTGGGCCTATAAACTAAGAAGACAGAACTGGAAAGACACAGGCAGGCAAATCTGCACTGCAGCCGTATTACAATAGCCAAGACATGGAAGCAACCAATAAGTCCATCAACAGATGAGTGGACAAAGAAGAACTGGTACATGTACAGATGGACTATTAGACAAGGAAAAAAATGACACAATGCCATTTGGAGCACCGTAGATGAGTCTAGAGGTGATCACGCAACTTGTGGTAAGTCAGAAAGCGAAAGACACATATCCTATGATATCACTGATAGGTGTTACCTAAAAATTGATACCAGTGAAGATATTTCCACAGAGAAAGGCAATCACAGATTCATTAAACAACCTTATGTTTCAGTAATGGAAAGGTGTGAGGATTGGATACATGAGGTTACTGGGGTTAACAGAGATATACAAACACAGGTGAAGTATATAATCACCAAAGACCTACGGAATACCAAGAGAAGACAACTCAACATTCTGTCATAACCTACATGGGAAAAGGATCTGAAGAAGAACTGATATATGTATATGTGTAAAAGAACGACATCTTGCACACCTAGAACAAGCAAAACATTTTAATCAAACTTGCTGTGATAAAAAATTAAAATTAAATTAAAAAAACGAATAAGAAGTAGTGAGACATAAACTTAAGGGGCTCTTTCCTGGCACATTCCATTCAAATTTACCACCTAGAACAGGACATACATTGAGGCCCTGTTACCCTAGTAACCAGATCTGGTAAAGGAGAACTGCTCCCGCCTTGTGGCCGTTTCACACAACAGCAGCTCTAAACCCAGGGCTAACGGTTACTTGATATTCAAAATAATTGCAGGCCTGTAAATGACACGTGCCCTCAAAACAAATCCTTCGGTGATAAATCGAGCAAAAATCTCAAAAGACGTGTATATCTCAAAACGGCAATTTCAAGAGGCATATTATATGTGCATTCTCCCTTCTGTTTCATTTATTTCTTTTTTCTTGTTAAAAAAATGGCATGGAAATAGGCTCAACATCAGTAATTAATAAACCATGAAAATCCAGTGTACAAAAAGGTTCACTTCACAGCCGTCAGAATCATCATCACCAAAAAAGTCTACAAAGAATAAATGCTGGAGGGGTCATAGAGAACTGCGTACCTGCTAGCTGCTGGTGGGATGTAACCTGGTAAGAGCCAATAGTGAGAAGAGAATGGAGGTGCGTTTAAAGGTAAAAATTGAGCCACCATGTTATCTGGTAGGCCCTTTCATACACCTATCACCTGAGTAGACCAGAATCAACAAGACACAGGCTGGCAATCCTGCACTGCAGCATCATTTAACATAGCCAAGACGTGGAAGAAACTAAAATGCCCAGCAACAGAAAAATGCACAAAGAAAAAGTGTCCATGTACACCATGCAATATTAGCCATGGAAAACAATGAAACAGTGCCGTTTGCACCACCATAGAAAGACCTACAGTTAAACCCCCAATTTTAAGTAAGGAAGAAACCGAAAAACAGATAATCTATGATATCAATTATCGGTGTTACCTAAAAATTGATACCCATGAAATTATTTCCAAGAGGAGGACACGCATGCATTAGGAAAACAAAATTATGTTTAACCAAATGCAAAAGTGTAAGGAATGGATGAATTAGCAGATGGGGTTTTACAGACATGTACTAACACATATGAAATAGATGTCACAAAATAACTATGGAATACCAAGAGAGCTGTACTCAACTCTCTCTAATAACCTACACAGGAAAGGACCCACAGATGAATAGTTAGATACATAGGTATAATGAATCAGATTTTGTACACCTCAAAGAAAAAACATTTTTATCAAATTTGCTCTGATAATCAGTCAAAATTAAATTGAAATAACAAACAAGAAGTAAGGAGATATAAGCTCTTGGGGGTTTGCCCTGGCACATTCCACTCTAACTTGCAGCCTACTAACAGGATTTCCAGAAAAGCTCTGTTGCCCCAAAACCTCGAGTTGGAAATGCAGAAGTGCTGCCGCCTTGTGGCTGTTTTCCGAAAGAGCGGACTTAAACCCACAGCTAACAGTCACTTAACATTCACAAGGACACAGGGCTGTAAGGACACTTGCCGTCCAAAAATGGTGGTGAGGTAGGGAATGGACAAAAGAATTCAAATATGGTAAAAATTTCAAGGAGATAGTATGAAGAGGTAAGTTTCACTCACTCTTTTTAGACAACAAGGAAAATGGATAAAAGCTCAACATCAGGACTTATGAGACTCATGCAAATCGAACCTACAACAAGGTTTCAACTCACGCTAGTCAACTACCATCAGCAAAAGTTCTACAAACAATAAATGCTGAAGGGGTTTTAGAGAACTGTGTACCCTCTAGCTGCTGGTGAGATGTAAAGTGGTAACAGCCAATAATGAGAACAAAAAGGAGCTGCATTTCAAAGTAAAAATTGAGCCACCGTTCCATCCAGCAGGTCCACCGCTGAGCCTCTCACCTCAGAAAACCAGAGTCACGAAGGCACAGGCTGCAACAGCTGCACTGCAGGAATTTTCCCAATAGCCAAGACACGGAAGCAGGCAAAATGTCCATCAACAGATGAATGGATAAAAAACAAGTGGTCCATGTACACAATGAACATTAGCCATGGACAAAAATGAAACACTGCTCTTTGAGGCACCATAGATGAGCCTAGAGATAATCACAGAACATGAAGTAAGTCGGAAAGCAAAAGACACAAACTATGATATCACTTATAGGCGTTATCTAACAACTGACACAAGTGAACATACTTCCACAGAGAAAGACACTCACACACTTAGGAAACATACTATGCTTATCTAAAAGGAAAGGTGCGGGTAATAGGTAAATTAAGATTAAGGTTACCATTCGTGTACAAATACCTATTAAATACATATATCAAAAAGACAGACCATATAGCAAGGGAGGTCTACCGAAAACCCTGCAGTAATTTACATGAGAAGAGGATCTGTACATTAATATATATATATATATATATATATATATATATATATATATATATATATATATATATGAAAAAATCAATCAGATTGTGTATAGCTAGGACAATCAATATTCTAAAGATTACCCCGATTAAAAAAACTAAAACAAAGAACAAGAAATAAAGTGACATAAACTTATGGGGTTTTTTTACTGGCACATTCCCTTCTAATTTACAACCTGGCAACAGGACTTCCAAAAAGGCTCTGCTGACCTAGTAACCAGATTTGGGAATGGAGAAATGCTGCCTCCTTGTGGCCGTTTCCCAAACAGCAGCTTTAAACCCAGTGCTAATGGTCACTAAATATTCACACTCATTTCAGGCATGTAAATGACACCTGCGCTCCAAAAACATCCTGGGGTCAAAAATCGATGAAAAATTTAAAAGGGCAGCGTTCCAAGAAGACAATTTCAAGAGGTTTATTGTACTCACTGGTTTTTTCCCCTGTTTTTTGTTTAAGAGAACTAAAACCGGTGTGGCAAAATGCTGAACATTAGGAATTATTAAAGACATGCAAATCCAAATTACAAAAACCTATCAGCTCACACCAGTCAGAATGGCCATCAGGAAAAATTCTGCAAACAATAAATGCTGAAGGAGTTGTGCAGAAATGCGTACGCTCGGTTCAAAGTGGGACATGGTAAGAGCCAGTAACGAAAACACAAAAGTTATTCTTTGAAAAGGTAAATATTGAGCTACCATTCAATCAAGCCTACCCACTGCCGGGCCTATCGCCTGAGAGGATGAGAATCCAAAAGTCACAGGCTGGCAATCCTGCACTCCAGCAATATTTACCATAGGCAACACTTGGAAGCATCGAAAGTGTCCATCAACAGAGGAATGCACAAAGAAGAAGTGGTCCATATACACAACGGAATACGACTCCAATAAAAAATATACATTCAATTTAAAAAACAAACATAAGTAAGGAGACATCAGCCTTTGGGGGTTTATCCAGGCACATTCCTCTCTAATTTATAACCGAGGAAAACCACTGGCAGGAAGGTCTGTTTCCCTAGTTACCAGAGTGGGAAAAGCAGAAATGCTGCCGCCCTCTGCCCGTTACCTGCAACAGAAGCTTTAAAACCTGTGCTAAGTGTCACTTCACATGCACAAGTACTGCTGGGCTGTAAATGAAACCTGCCCTCAAAATGTCTTGAGGGAGGTAATGGCCAAAATATCTCAAAATGTGGCACATACTTCAAGAAAACAATATGAAGACGTAAGCTGTACTCAAAGTTTTAAGCAAAAAAGGAAATGCCGGAAAGGTCAATTTCAAGGGATTATGAGATGCATGCAAATCCAACCACAAACAGGTACCAGCTCACACCAGTGGGAATAAACTTCAGCAAAAATCTACAAGCAATAAATGCTGAAGGGTTTGTGGAGAAGTGCATACCCTCAACGGTAAGTGGGACGTGACCTGGTAAGAGCCACTAATGAGAGCAGAATGGAGGTGCCTTTACATGGTAAACATTTTGCTACCATATGATCCAGCAGGCCCACTCCTGGGCCTATAAACTAAGAAGACAGAACTGGAAAGACACAGGCAGGCAAATCTGCACTGCAGCCGTATTACAATAGCCAAGACATGGAAGCAACCAATAAGTCCATCAACAGATGAGTGGACAAAGAAGAACTGGTACATGTACAGATGGACTATTAGACAAGGAAAAAAATGACACAATGCCATTTGGAGCACCGTAGATGAGTCTAGAGGTGATCACGCAACTTGTGGTAAGTCAGAAAGCGAAAGACACATATCCTATGATATCACTGATAGGTGTTACCTAAAAATTGATACCAGTGAAGATATTTCCACAGAGAAAGGCAATCACAGATTCATTAAACAACCTTATGTTTCAGTAATGGAAAGGTGTGAGGATTGGATACATGAGGTTACTGGGGTTAACAGAGATATACAAACACAGGTGAAGTATATAATCACCAAAGACCTACGGAATACCAAGAGAAGACAACTCAACATTCTGTCATAACCTACATGGGAAAAGGATCTGAAGAAGAACTGATATATGTATATGTGTAAAAGAACGACATCTTGCACACCTAGAACAAGCAAAACATTTTAATCAAACTTGCTGTGATAAAAAATTAAAATTAAATTAAAAAAACGAATAAGAAGTAGTGAGACATAAACTTAAGGGGCTCTTTCCTGGCACATTCCATTCAAATTTACCACCTAGAACAGGACATACATTGAGGCCCTGTTACCCTAGTAACCAGATCTGGTAAAGGAGAACTGCTCCCGCCTTGTGGCCGTTTCACACAACAGCAGCTCTAAACCCAGGGCTAACGGTTACTTGATATTCAAAATAATTGCAGGCCTGTAAATGACACGTGCCCTCAAAACAAATCCTTCGGTGATAAATCGAGCAAAAATCTCAAAAGACGTGTATATCTCAAAACGGCAATTTCAAGAGGCATATTATATGTGCATTCTCCCTTCTGTTTCATTTATTTCTTTTTTCTTGTTAAAAAAATGGCATGGAAATAGGCTCAACATCAGTAATTAATAAACCATGAAAATCCAGTGTACAAAAAGGTTCACTTCACAGCCGTCAGAATCATCATCACCAAAAAAGTCTACAAAGAATAAATGCTGGAGGGGTCATAGAGAACTGCGTACCTGCTAGCTGCTGGTGGGATGTAACCTGGTAAGAGCCAATAGTGAGAAGAGAATGGAGGTGCGTTTAAAGGTAAAAATTGAGCCACCATGTTATCTGGTAGGCCCTTTCATACACCTATCACCTGAGTAGCCCAGAATCAACAAGACACAGGCTGGCAATCCTGCACTGCAGCATCATTTAACATAGCCAAGACGTGGAAGAAACTAAAATGCCCAGCAACAGAAAAATGCACAAAGAAAAAGTGTCCATGTACACCATGCAATATTAGCCATGGAAAACAATGAAACAGTGCCGTTTGCACCACCATAGAAAGACCTACAGTTAAACCCCCAATTTTAAGTAAGGAAGAAACCGAAAAACAGATAATCTATGATATCAATTATCGGTGTTACCTAAAAATTGATACCCATGAAATTATTTCCAAGAGGAGGACACGCATGCATTAGGAAAACAAAATTATGTTTAACCAAATGCAAAAGTGTAAGGAATGGATGAATTAGCAGATGGGGTTTTACAGACATGTACTAACACATATGAAATAGATGTCACAAAATAACTATGGAATACCAAGAGAGCTGTACTCAACTCTCTCTAATAACCTACACAGGAAAGGACCCACAGATGAATAGTTAGATACATAGGTATAATGAATCAGATTTTGTACACCTCAAAGAAAAAACATTTTTATCAAATTTGCTCTGATAATCAGTCAAAATTAAATTGAAATAACAAACAAGAAGTAAGGAGATATAAGCTCTTGGGGGTTTGCCCTGGCACATTCCACTCTAACTTGCAGCCTACTAACAGGATTTCCAGAAAAGCTCTGTTGCCCCAAAACCTCGAGTTGGAAATGCAGAAGTGCTGCCGCCTTGTGGCTGTTTTCCGAAAGAGCGGACTTAAACCCACAGCTAACAGTCACTTAACATTCACAAGGACACAGGGCTGTAAGGACACTTGCCGTCCAAAAATGGTGGTGAGGTAGGGAATGGACAAAAGAATTCAAATATGGTAAAAATTTCAAGGAGATAGTATGAAGAGGTAAGTTTCACTCACTCTTTTTAGACAACAAGGAAAATGGATAAAAGCTCAACATCAGGAATTATGAGACTCATGCAAATCGAACCTACAACAAGGTTTCAACTCACGCTAGTCAACTACCATCAGCAAAAGTTCTACAAACAATAAATGCTGAAGGGGTTTTAGAGAACTGTGTACCCTCTAGCTGCTGGTGAGATGTAAAGTGGTAACAGCCAATAATGAGAACAAAAAGGAGCTGCATTTCAAAGTAAAAATTGAGCCACCGTTCCATCCAGCAGGTCCACCGCTGAGCCTCTCACCTCAGAAAACCAGAGTCACGAAGGCACAGGCTGCAACAGCTGCACTGCAGGAATTTTCCCAAAAGCCAAGACACGGAAGCAGGCAAAATGTCCATCAACAGATGAATGGATAAAAAACAAGCGGTCCATGTACACAATGAACATTAGCCATGGACAAAAATGAAACACTGCTCTTTGAGGCACCATAGATGAGCCTAGAGATAATCACAGAACATGAAGTAAGTCGGAAAGCAAAAGACACAAACTATGATATCACTTATAGACGTTATCTAACAACTGACACAAGTGAACATACTTCCACAGAGAAAGACACTCACACACTTAGGAAACATACTATGCTTATCTAAAAGGAAAGGTGCGGGTAATAGGTAAATTAAGATTAAGGTTACCATTCGTGTACAAATACCTATTAAATACATATATCAAAAAGACAGACCATATAGCAAGGGAGGTCTACCGAAAACCCTGCAGTAATTTACATGAGAAGAGGATCTGTACATTAACATATATATATATATATATATATATATGAAAAAATCAATCAGATTGTGTATAGCCAGGACAATCAATATTCTAAAGATTACCCCGATTAAAAAAACTAAAACAAAGAACAAGAAATAAAGTGACATAAACTTATGGGGTTTTTTTACTGGCACATTCCCTTCTAATTTACAACCTGGCAACAGGACTTCCAAAAAGGCTCTGCTGACCTAGTAACCAGATTTGGGAATGGAGAAATGCTGCCTCCTTGTGGCCGTTTCCCAAACAGCAGCTTTAAACCCAGTGCTAATGGTCACTAAATATTCACACTCATTTCAGGCATGTAAATGACACCTGCGCTCCAAAAACATCCTGGGGTCAAAAATCGATGAAAAATTTAAAAGGGCAGCGTTCCAAGAAGACAATTTCAAGAGGTTTATTGTACTCACTGGTTTTTTCCCCTGTTTTTTGTTTAAGAGAACTAAAACCGGTGTGGCAAAATGCTGAACATTAGGAATTATTAAAGACATGCAAATCCAAATTACAAAAACCTATCAGCTCACACCAGTCAGAATGGCCATCAGGAAAAATTCTGCAAACAATAAATGCTGAAGGAGTTGTGCAGAAATGCGTACGCTCGGTTCAAAGTGGGACATGGTAAGAGCCAGTAACGAAAACACAAAGGTTATTCTTTGAAAAGGTAAATATTGAGCTACCATTCAATCAAGCCTACCCACTGCCGGGCCTATCGCCTGAGAGGATGAGAATCCAAAAGTCACAGGCTGGCAATCCTGCACTCCAGCAATATTTACCATAGGCAACACTTGGAAGCATCGAAAGTGTCCATCAACAGAGGAATGCACAAAGAAGAAGTGGTCCATATACACAACGGAATACGACTCCAATAAAAAATATACATTCAATTTAAAAAACAAACATAAGTAAGGAGACATCAGCCTTTGGGGGTTTATCCAGGCACATTCCTCTCTAATTTATAACCGAGGAAAACCACTGGCAGGAAGGTCTGTTTCCCTAGTTACCAGAGTGGGAAAAGCAGAAATGCTGCCGCCCTCTGCCCGTTACCTGCAACAGAAGCTTTAAAACCTGTGCTAAGTGTCACTTCACATGCACAAGTACTGCTGGGCTGTAAATGAAACCTGCCCTCAAAATGTCTTGAGGGAGGTAATGGCCAAAATATCTCAAAATGTGGCACATACTTCAAGAAAACAATATGAAGACGTAAGCTGTACTCAAAGTTTTAAGCAAAAAAGGAAATGCCGGAAAGGTCAATTTCAAGGGATTATGAGATGCATGCAAATCCAACCACAAACAGGTACCAGCTCACACCAGTGGGAATAAACTTCAGCAAAAATCTACAAGCAATAAATGCTGAAGGGTTTGTGGAGAAGTGCATACCCTCAACGGTAAGTGGGACGTGACCTGGTAAGAGCCACTAATGAGAGCAGAATGGAGGTGCCTTTACATGGTAAACATTTTGCTACCATATGATCCAGCAGGCCCACTCCTGGGCCTATAAACTAAGAAGACAGAACTGGAAAGACACAGGCAGGCAAATCTGCACTGCAGCCGTATTACAATAGCCAAGACATGGAAGCAACCAATAAGTCCATCAACAGATGAGTGGACAAAGAAGAACTGGTACATGTACAGATGGACTATTAGACAAGGAAAAAAATGACACAATGCCATTTGGAGCACCGTAGATGAGTCTAGAGGTGATCACGCAACTTGTGGTAAGTCAGAAAGCGAAAGACACATATCCTATGATATCACTGATAGGTGTTACCTAAAAATTGATACCAGTGAAGATATTTCCACAGAGAAAGGCAATCACAGATTCATTAAACAACCTTATGTTTCAGTAATGGAAAGGTGTGAGGATTGGATACATGAGGTTACTGGGGTTAACAGAGATATACAAACACAGGTGAAGTATATAATCACCAAAGACCTACGGAATACCAAGAGAAGACAACTCAACATTCTGTCATAACCTACATGGGAAAAGGATCTGAAGAAGAACTGATATATGTATATGTGTAAAAGAACGACATCTTGCACACCTAGAACAAGCAAAACATTTTAATCAAACTTGCTGTGATAAAAAATTAAAATTAAATTAAAAAAACGAATAAGAAGTAGTGAGACATAAACTTAAGGGGCTCTTTCCTGGCACATTCCATTCAAATTTACCACCTAGAACAGGACATACATTGAGGCCCTGTTACCCTAGTAACCAGATCTGGTAAAGGAGAACTGCTCCCGCCTTGTGGCCGTTTCACACAACAGCAGCTCTAAACCCAGGGCTAACGGTTACTTGATATTCAAAATAATTGCAGGCCTGTAAATGACACGTGCCCTCAAAACAAATCCTTCGGTGATAAATCGAGCAAAAATCTCAAAAGACGTGTATATCTCAAAACGGCAATTTCAAGAGGCATATTATATGTGCATTCTCCCTTCTGTTTCATTTATTTCTTTTTTCTTGTTAAAAAAATGGCATGGAAATAGGCTCAACATCAGTAATTAATAAACCATGAAAATCCAGTGTACAAAAAGGTTCACTTCACAGCCGTCAGAATCATCATCACCAAAAAAGTCTACAAAGAATAAATGCTGGAGGGGTCATAGAGAACTGCGTACCTGCTAGCTGCTGGTGGGATGTAACCTGGTAAGAGCCAATAGTGAGAAGAGAATGGAGGTGCGTTTAAAGGTAAAAATTGAGCCACCATGTTATCTGGTAGGCCCTTTCATACACCTATCACCTGAGTAGACCAGAATCAACAAGACACAGGCTGGCAATCCTGCACTGCAGCATCATTTAACATAGCCAAGACGTGGAAGAAACTAAAATGCCCAGCAACAGAAAAATGCACAAAGAAAAAGTGTCCATGTACACCATGCAATATTAGCCATGGAAAACAATGAAACAGTGCCGTTTGCACCACCATAGAAAGACCTACAGTTAAACCCCCAATTTTAAGTAAGGAAGAAACCGAAAAACAGATAATCTATGATATCAATTATCGGTGTTACCTAAAAATTGATACCCATGAAATTATTTCCAAGAGGAGGACACGCATGCATTAGGAAAACAAAATTATGTTTAACCAAATGCAAAAGTGTAAGGAATGGATGAATTAGCAGATGGGGTTTTACAGACATGTACTAACACATATGAAATAGATGTCACAAAATAACTATGGAATACCAAGAGAGCTGTACTCAACTCTCTCTAATAACCTACACAGGAAAGGACCCACAGATGAATAGTTAGATACATAGGTATAATGAATCAGATTTTGTACACCTCAAAGAAAAAACATTTTTATCAAATTTGCTCTGATAATCAGTCAAAATTAAATTGAAATAACAAACAAGAAGTAAGGAGATATAAGCTCTTGGGGGTTTGCCCTGGCACATTCCACTCTAACTTGCAGCCTACTAACAGGATTTCCAGAAAAGCTCTGTTGCCCCAAAACCTCGAGTTGGAAATGCAGAAGTGCTGCCGCCTTGTGGCTGTTTTCCGAAAGAGCGGACTTAAACCCACAGCTAACAGTCACTTAACATTCACAAGGACACAGGGCTGTAAGGACACTTGCCGTCCAAAAATGGTGGTGAGGTAGGGAATGGACAAAAGAATTCAAATATGGTAAAAATTTCAAGGAGATAGTATGAAGAGGTAAGTTTCACTCACTCTTTTTAGACAACAAGGAAAATGGATAAAAGCTCAACATCAGGAATTATGAGACTCATGCAAATCGAACCTACAACAAGGTTTCAACTCACGCTAGTCAACTACCATCAGCAAAAGTTCTACAAACAATAAATGCTGAAGGGGTTTTAGAGAACTGTGTACCCTCTAGCTGCTGGTGAGATGTAAAGTGGTAACAGCCAATAATGAGAACAAAAAGGAGCTGCATTTCAAAGTAAAAATTGAGCCACCGTTCCATCCAGCAGGTCCACCGCTGAGCCTCTCACCTCAGAAAACCAGAGTCACGAAGGCACAGGCTGCAACAGCTGCACTGCAGGAATTTTCCCAATAGCCAAGACACGGAAGCAGGCAAAATGTCCATCAACAGATGAATGGATAAAAAACAAGTGGTCCATGTACACAATGAACATTAGCCATGGACAAAAATGAAACACTGCTCTTTGAGGCACCATAGATGAGCCTAGAGATAATCACAGAACATGAAGTAAGTCGGAAAGCAAAAGACACAAACTATGATATCACTTATAGGCGTTATCTAACAACTGACACAAGTGAACATACTTCCACAGAGAAAGACACTCACACACTTAGGAAACATACTATGCTTATCTAAAAGGAAAGGTGCGGGTAATAGGTAAATTAAGATTAAGGTTACCATTCGTGTACAAATACCTATTAAATACATATATCAAAAAGACAGACCATATAGCAAGGGAGGTCTACCGAAAACCCTGCAGTAATTTACATGAGAAGAGGATCTGTACATTAATATATATATATATATATATATATATATATATATATATATATATATATATATATATATATATGAAAAAATCAATCAGATTGTGTATAGCCAGGACAATCAATATTCTAAAGATTACCCCGATTAAAAAAACTAAAACAAAGAACAAGAAATAAAGTGACATAAACTTATGGGGTTTTTTTACTGGCACATTCCCTTCTAATTTACAACCTGGCAACAGGACTTCCAAAAAGGCTCTGCTGACCTAGTAACCAGATTTGGGAATGGAGAAATGCTGCCTCCTTGTGGCCGTTTCCCAAACAGCAGCTTTAAACCCAGTGCTAATGGTCACTAAATATTCACACTCATTTCAGGCATGTAAATGACACCTGCGCTCCAAAAACATCCTGGGGTCAAAAATCGATGAAAAATTTAAAAGGGCAGCGTTCCAAGAAGACAATTTCAAGAGGTTTATTGTACTCACTGGTTTTTTCCCCTGTTTTTTGTTTAAGAGAACTAAAACCGGTGTGGCAAAATGCTGAACATTAGGAATTATTAAAGACATGCAAATCCAAATTACAAAAACCTATCAGCTCACACCAGTCAGAATGGCCATCAGGAAAAATTCTGCAAACAATAAATGCTGAAGGAGTTGTGCAGAAATGCGTACGCTCGGTTCAAAGTGGGACATGGTAAGAGCCAGTAACGAAAACACAAAGGTTATTCTTTGAAAAGGTAAATATTGAGCTACCATTCAATCAAGCCTACCCACTGCCGGGCCTATCGCCTGAGAGGATGAGAATCCAAAAGTCACAGGCTGGCAATCCTGCACTCCAGCAATATTTACCATAGGCAACACTTGGAAGCATCGAAAGTCTCCATCAACAGAGGAATGCACAAAGAAGAAGTGGTCCATATACACAACGGAATACGACTCCAATAAAAAATATACATTCAATTTAAAAAACAAACATAAGTAAGGAGACATCAGCCTTTGGGGGTTTATCCAGGCACATTCCTCTCTAATTTATAACCGAGGAAAACCACTGGCAGGAAGGTCTGTTTCCCTAGTTACCAGAGTGGGAAAAGCAGAAATGCTGCCGCCCTCTGCCCGTTACCTGCAACAGAAGCTTTAAAACCTGTGCTAAGTGTCACTTCACATGCACAAGTACTGCTGGGCTGTAAATGAAACCTGCCCTCAAAATGTCTTGAGGGAGGTAATGGCCAAAATATCTCAAAATGTGGCACATACTTCAAGAAAACAATATGAAGACGTAAGCTGTACTCAAAGTTTTAAGCAAAAAAGGAAATGCCGGAAAGGTCAATTTCAAGGGATTATGAGATGCATGCAAATCCAACCACAAACAGGTACCAGCTCACACCAGTGGGAATAAACTTCAGCAAAAATCTACAAGCAATAAATGCTGAAGGGTTTGTGGAGAAGTGCATACCCTCAACGGTAAGTGGGACGTGACCTGGTAAGAGCCACTAATGAGAGCAGAATGGAGGTGCCTTTACATGGTAAACATTTTGCTACCATATGATCCAGCAGGCCCACTCCTGGGCCTATAAACTAAGAAGACAGAACTGGAAAGACACAGGCAGGCAAATCTGCACTGCAGCCGTATTACAATAGCCAAGACATGGAAGCAACCAATAAGTCCATCAACAGATGAGTGGACAAAGAAGAACTGGTACATGTACAGATGGACTATTAGACAAGGAAAAAAATGACACAATGCCATTTGGAGCACCGTAGATGAGTCTAGAGGTGATCACGCAACTTGTGGTAAGTCAGAAAGCGAAAGACACATATCCTATGATATCACTGATAGGTGTTACCTAAAAATTGATACCAGTGAAGATATTTCCACAGAGAAAGGCAATCACAGATTCATTAAACAACCTTATGTTTCAGTAATGGAAAGGTGTGAGGATTGGATACATGAGGTTACTGGGGTTAACAGAGATATACAAACACAGGTGAAGTATATAATCACCAAAGACCTACGGAATACCAAGAGAAGACAACTCAACATTCTGTCATAACCTACATGGGAAAAGGATCTGAAGAAGAACTGATATATGTATATGTGTAAAAGAACGACATCTTGCACACCTAGAACAAGCAAAACATTTTAATCAAACTTGCTGTGATAAAAAATTAAAATTAAATTAAAAAAACGAATAAGAAGTAGTGAGACATAAACTTAAGGGGCTCTTTCCTGGCACATTCCATTCAAATTTACCACCTAGAACAGGACATACATTGAGGCCCTGTTACCCTAGTAACCAGATCTGGTAAAGGAGAACTGCTCCCGCCTTGTGGCCGTTTCACACAACAGCAGCTCTAAACCCAGGGCTAACGGTTACTTGATATTCAAAATAATTGCAGGCCTGTAAATGACACGTGCCCTCAAAACAAATCCTTCGGTGATAAATCGAGCAAAAATCTCAAAAGACGTGTATATCTCAAAACGGCAATTTCAAGAGGCATATTATATGTGCATTCTCCCTTCTGTTTCATTTATTTCTTTTTTCTTGTTAAAAAAATGGCATGGAAATAGGCTCAACATCAGTAATTAATAAACCATGAAAATCCAGTGTACAAAAAGGTTCACTTCACAGCCGTCAGAATCATCATCACCAAAAAAGTCTACAAAGAATAAATGCTGGAGGGGTCATAGAGAACTGCGTACCTGCTAGCTGCTGGTGGGATGTAACCTGGTAAGAGCCAATAGTGAGAAGAGAATGGAGGTGCGTTTAAAGGTAAAAATTGAGCCACCATGTTATCTGGTAGGCCCTTTCATACACCTATCACCTGAGTAGACCAGAATCAACAAGACACAGGCTGGCAATCCTGCACTGCAGCATCATTTAACATAGCCAAGACGTGGAAGAAACTAAAATGCCCAGCAACAGAAAAATGCACAAAGAAAAAGTGTCCATGTACACCATGCAATATTAGCCATGGAAAACAATGAAACAGTGCCGTTTGCACCACCATAGAAAGACCTACAGTTAAACCCCCAATTTTAAGTAAGGAAGAAACCGAAAAACAGATAATCTATGATATCAATTATCGGTGTTACCTAAAAATTGATACCCATGAAATTATTTCCAAGAGGAGGACACGCATGCATTAGGAAAACAAAATTATGTTTAACCAAATGCAAAAGTGTAAGGAATGGATGAATTAGCAGATGGGGTTTTACAGACATGTACTAACACATATGAAATAGATGTCACAAAATAACTATGGAATACCAAGAGAGCTGTACTCAACTCTCTCTAATAACCTACACAGGAAAGGACCCACAGATGAATAGTTAGATACATAGGTATAATGAATCAGATTTTGTACACCTCAAAGAAAAAACATTTTTATCAAATTTGCTCTGATAATCAGTCAAAATTAAATTGAAATAACAAACAAGAAGTAAGGAGATATAAGCTCTTGGGGGTTTGCCCTGGCACATTCCACTCTAACTTGCAGCCTACTAACAGGATTTCCAGAAAAGCTCTGTTGCCCCAAAACCTCGAGTTGGAAATGCAGAAGTGCTGCCGCCTTGTGGCTGTTTTCCGAAAGAGCGGACTTAAACCCACAGCTAACAGTCACTTAACATTCACAAGGACACAGGGCTGTAAGGACACTTGCCGTCCAAAAATGGTGGTGAGGTAGGGAATGGACAAAAGAATTCAAATATGGTAAAAATTTCAAGGAGATAGTATGAAGAGGTAAGTTTCACTCACTCTTTTTAGACAACAAGGAAAATGGATAAAAGCTCAACATCAGGAATTATGAGACTCATGCAAATCGAACCTACAACAAGGTTTCAACTCACGCTAGTCAACTACCATCAGCAAAAGTTCTACAAACAATAAATGCTGAAGGGGTTTTAGAGAACTGTGTACCCTCTAGCTGCTGGTGAGATGTAAAGTGGTAACAGCCAATAATGAGAACAAAAAGGAGCTGCATTTCAAAGTAAAAATTGAGCCACCGTTCCATCCAGCAGGTCCACCGCTGAGCCTCTCACCTCAGAAAACCAGAGTCACGAAGGCACAGGCTGCAACAGCTGCACTGCAGGAATTTTCCCAATAGCCAAGACACGGAAGCAGGCAAAATGTCCATCAACAGATGAATGGATAAAAAACAAGTGGTCCATGTACACAATGAACATTAGCCATGGACAAAAATGAAACACTGCTCTTTGAGGCACCATAGATGAGCCTAGAGATAATCACAGAACATGAAGTAAGTCGGAAAGCAAAAGACACAAACTATGATATCACTTATAGGCGTTATCTAACAACTGACACAAGTGAACATACTTCCACAGAGAAAGACACTCACACACTTAGGAAACATACTATGCTTATCTAAAAGGAAAGGTGCGGGTAATAGGTAAATTAAGATTAAGGTTACCATTCGTGTACAAATACCTATTAAATACATATATCAAAAAGACAGACCATATAGCAAGGGAGGTCTACCGAAAACCCTGCAGTAATTTACATGAGAAGAGGATCTGTACATTAATATATATATATATATATATATATATATATATATATATATATATATATATATATATATATATATGAAAAAATCAATCAGATTGTGTATAGCCAGGACAATCAATATTCTAAAGATTACCCCGATTAAAAAAACTAAAACAAAGAACAAGAAATAAAGTGACATAAACTTATGGGGTTTTTTTACTGGCACATTCCCTTCTAATTTACAACCTGGCAACAGGACTTCCAAAAAGGCTCTGCTGACCTAGTAACCAGATTTGGGAATGGAGAAATGCTGCCTCCTTGTGGCCGTTTCCCAAACAGCAGCTTTAAACCCAGTGCTAATGGTCACTAAATATTCACACTCATTTCAGGCATGTAAATGACACCTGCGCTCCAAAAACATCCTGGGGTCAAAAATCGATGAAAAATTTAAAAGGGCAGCGTTCCAAGAAGACAATTTCAAGAGGTTTATTGTACTCACTGGTTTTTTCCCCTGTTTTTTGTTTAAGAGAACTAAAACCGGTGTGGCAAAATGCTGAACATTAGGAATTATTAAAGACATGCAAATCCAAATTACAAAAACCTATCAGCTCACACCAGTCAGAATGGCCATCAGGAAAAATTCTGCAAACAATAAATGCTGAAGGAGTTGTGCAGAAATGCGTACGCTCGGTTCAAAGTGGGACATGGTAAGAGCCAGTAACGAAAACACAAAGGTTATTCTTTGAAAAGGTAAATATTGAGCTACCATTCAATCAAGCCTACCCACTGCCGGGCCTATCGCCTGAGAGGATGAGAATCCAAAAGTCACAGGCTGGCAATCCTGCACTCCAGCAATATTTACCATAGGCAACACTTGGAAGCATCGAAAGTGTCCATCAACAGAGGAATGCACAAAGAAGAAGTGGTCCATATACACAACGGAATACGACTCCAATAAAAAATATACATTCAATTTAAAAAACAAACATAAGTAAGGAGACATCAGCCTTTGGGGGTTTATCCAGGCACATTCCTCTCTAATTTATAACCGAGGAAAACCACTGGCAGGAAGGTCTGTTTCCCTAGTTACCAGAGTGGGAAAAGCAGAAATGCTGCCGCCCTCTGCCCGTTACCTGCAACAGAAGCTTTAAAACCTGTGCTAAGTGTCACTTCACATGCACAAGTACTGCTGGGCTGTAAATGAAACCTGCCCTCAAAATGTCTTGAGGGAGGTAATGGCCAAAATATCTCAAAATGTGGCACATACTTCAAGAAAACAATATGAAGACGTAAGCTGTACTCAAAGTTTTAAGCAAAAAAGGAAATGCCGGAAAGGTCAATTTCAAGGGATTATGAGATGCATGCAAATCCAACCACAAACAGGTACCAGCTCACACCAGTGGGAATAAACTTCAGCAAAAATCTACAAGCAATAAATGCTGAAGGGTTTGTGGAGAAGTGCATACCCTCAACGGTAAGTGGGACGTGACCTGGTAAGAGCCACTAATGAGAGCAGAATGGAGGTGCCTTTACATGGTAAACATTTTGCTACCATATGATCCAGCAGGCCCACTCCTGGGCCTATAAACTAAGAAGACAGAACTGGAAAGACACAGGCAGGCAAATCTGCACTGCAGCCGTATTACAATAGCCAAGACATGGAAGCAACCAATAAGTCCATCAACAGATGAGTGGACAAAGAAGAACTGGTACATGTACAGATGGACTATTAGACAAGGAAAAAAATGACACAATGCCATTTGGAGCACCGTAGATGAGTCTAGAGGTGATCACGCAACTTGTGGTAAGTCAGAAAGCGAAAGACACATATCCTATGATATCACTGATAGGTGTTACCTAAAAATTGATACCAGTGAAGATATTTCCACAGAGAAAGGCAATCACAGATTCATTAAACAACCTTATGTTTCAGTAATGGAAAGGTGTGAGGATTGGATACATGAGGTTACTGGGGTTAACAGAGATATACAAACACAGGTGAAGTATATAATCACCAAAGACCTACGGAATACCAAGAGAAGACAACTCAACATTCTGTCATAACCTACATGGGAAAAGGATCTGAAGAAGAACTGATATATGTATATGTGTAAAAGAACGACATCTTGCACACCTAGAACAAGCAAAACATTTTAATCAAACTTGCTGTGATAAAAAATTAAAATTAAATTAAAAAAACGAATAAGAAGTAGTGAGACATAAACTTAAGGGGCTCTTTCCTGGCACATTCCATTCAAATTTACCACCTAGAACAGGACATACATTGAGGCCCTGTTACCCTAGTAACCAGATCTGGTAAAGGAGAACTGCTCCCGCCTTGTGGCCGTTTCACACAACAGCAGCTCTAAACCCAGGGCTAACGGTTACTTGATATTCAAAATAATTGCAGGCCTGTAAATGACACGTGCCCTCAAAACAAATCCTTCGGTGATAAATCGAGCAAAAATCTCAAAAGACGTGTATATCTCAAAACGGCAATTTCAAGAGGCATATTATATGTGCATTCTCCCTTCTGTTTCATTTATTTCTTTTTTCTTGTTAAAAAAATGGCATGGAAATAGGCTCAACATCAGTAATTAATAAACCATGAAAATCCAGTGTACAAAAAGGTTCACTTCACAGCCGTCAGAATCATCATCACCAAAAAAGTCTACAAAGAATAAATGCTGGAGGGGTCATAGAGAACTGCGTACCTGCTAGCTGCTGGTGGGATGTAACCTGGTAAGAGCCAATAGTGAGAAGAGAATGGAGGTGCGTTTAAAGGTAAAAATTGAGCCACCATGTTATCTGGTAGGCCCTTTCATACACCTATCACCTGAGTAGACCAGAATCAACAAGACACAGGCTGGCAATCCTGCACTGCAGCATCATTTAACATAGCCAAGACGTGGAAGAAACTAAAATGCCCAGCAACAGAAAAATGCACAAAGAAAAAGTGTCCATGTACACCATGCAATATTAGCCATGGAAAACAATGAAACAGTGCCGTTTGCACCACCATAGAAAGACCTACAGTTAAACCCCCAATTTTAAGTAAGGAAGAAACCGAAAAACAGATAATCTATGATATCAATTATCGGTGTTACCTAAAAATTGATACCCATGAAATTATTTCCAAGAGGAGGACACGCATGCATTAGGAAAACAAAATTATGTTTAACCAAATGCAAAAGTGTAAGGAATGGATGAATTAGCAGATGGGGTTTTACAGACATGTACTAACACATATGAAATAGATGTCACAAAATAACTATGGAATACCAAGAGAGCTGTACTCAACTCTCTCTAATAACCTACACAGGAAAGGACCCACAGATGAATAGTTAGATACATAGGTATAATGAATCAGATTTTGTACACCTCAAAGAAAAAACATTTTTATCAAATTTGCTCTGATAATCAGTCAAAATTAAATTGAAATAACAAACAAGAAGTAAGGAGATATAAGCTCTTGGGGGTTTGCCCTGGCACATTCCACTCTAACTTGCAGCCTACTAACAGGATTTCCAGAAAAGCTCTGTTGCCCCAAAACCTCGAGTTGGAAATGCAGAAGTGCTGCCGCCTTGTGGCTGTTTTCCGAAAGAGCGGACTTAAACCCACAGCTAACAGTCACTTAACATTCACAAGGACACAGGGCTGTAAGGACACTTGCCGTCCAAAAATGGTGGTGAGGTAGGGAATGGACAAAAGAATTCAAATATGGTAAAAATTTCAAGGAGATAGTATGAAGAGGTAAGTTTCACTCACTCTTTTTAGACAACAAGGAAAATGGATAAAAGCTCAACATCAGGAATTATGAGACTCATGCAAATCGAACCTACAACAAGGTTTCAACTCACGCTAGTCAACTACCATCAGCAAAAGTTCTACAAACAATAAATGCTGAAGGGGTTTTAGAGAACTGTGTACCCTCTAGCTGCTGGTGAGATGTAAAGTGGTAACAGCCAATAATGAGAACAAAAAGGAGCTGCATTTCAAAGTAAAAATTGAGCCACCGTTCCATCCAGCAGGTCCACCGCTGAGCCTCTCACCTCAGAAAACCAGAGTCACGAAGGCACAGGCTGCAACAGCTGCACTGCAGGAATTTTACCAATAGCCAAGACACGGAAGCAGGCAAAATGTCCATCAACAGATGAATGGATAAAAAACAAGTGGTCCATGTACACAATGAACATTAGCCATGGACAAAAATGAAACACTGCTCTTTGAGGCACCATAGATGAGCCTAGAGATAATCACAGAACATGAAGTAAGTCGGAAAGCAAAAGACACAAACTATGATATCACTTATAGGCGTTATCTAACAACTGACACAAGTGAACATACTTCCACAGAGAAAGACACTCACACACTTAGGAAACATACTATGCTTATCTAAAAGGAAAGGTGCGGGTAATAGGTAAATTAAGATTAAGGTTACCATTCGTGTACAAATACCTATTAAATACATATATCAAAAAGACAGACCATATAGCAAGGGAGGTCTACCGAAAACCCTGCAGTAATTTACATGAGAAGAGGATCTGTACATTAATATATATATATATATATATATATATATATATATATATATATATATGAAAAAATCAATCAGATTGTGTATAGCTAGGACAATCAATATTCTAAAGATTACCCCGATTAAAAAAACTAAAACAAAGAACAAGAAATAAAGTGACATAAACTTATGGGGTTTTTTTACTGGCACATTCCCTTCTAATTTACAACCTGGCAACAGGACTTCCAAAAAGGCTCTGCTGACCTAGTAACCAGATTTGGGAATGGAGAAATGCTGCCTCCTTGTGGCCGTTTCCCAAACAGCAGCTTTAAACCCAGTGCTAATGGTCACTAAATATTCACACTCATTTCAGGCATGTAAATGACACCTGCGCTCCAAAAACATCCTGGGGTCAAAAATCGATGAAAAATTTAAAAGGGCAGCGTTCCAAGAAGACAATTTCAAGAGGTTTATTGTACTCACTGGTTTTTTCCCCTGTTTTTTGTTTAAGAGAACTAAAACCGGTGTGGCAAAATGCTGAACATTAGGAATTATTAAAGACATGCAAATCCAAATTACAAAAACCTATCAGCTCACACCAGTCAGAATGGCCATCAGGAAAAATTCTGCAAACAATAAATGCTGAAGGAGTTGTGCAGAAATGCGTACGCTCGGTTCAAAGTGGGACATGGTAAGAGCCAGTAACGAAAACACAAAGGTTATTCTTTGAAAAGGTAAATATTGAGCTACCATTCAATCAAGCCTACCCACTGCCGGGCCTATCGCCTGAGAGGATGAGAATCCAAAAGTCACAGGCTGGCAATCCTGCACTCCAGCAATATTTACCATAGGCAACACTTGGAAGCATCGAAAGTGTCCATCAACAGAGGAATGCACAAAGAAGAAGTGGTCCATATACACAACGGAATACGACTCCAATAAAAAATATACATTCAATTTAAAAAACAAACATAAGTAAGGAGACATCAGCCTTTGGGGGTTTATCCAGGCACATTCCTCTCTAATTTATAACCGAGGAAAACCACTGGCAGGAAGGTCTGTTTCCCTAGTTACCAGAGTGGGAAAAGCAGAAATGCTGCCGCCCTCTGCCCATTACCTGCAACAGAAGCTTTAAAACCTGTGCTAAGTGTCACTTCACATGCACAAGTACTGCTGGGCTGTAAATGAAACCTGCCCTCAAAATGTCTTGAGGGAGGTAATGGCCAAAATATCTCAAAATGTGGCACATACTTCAAGAAAACAATATGAAGACGTAAGCTGTACTCAAAGTTTTAAGCAAAAAAGGAAATGCCGGAAAGGTCAATTTCAAGGGATTATGAGATGCATGCAAATCCAACCACAAACAGGTACCAGCTCACACCAGTGGGAATAAACTTCAGCAAAAATCTACAAGCAATAAATGCTGAAGGGTTTGTGGAGAAGTGCATACCCTCAACGGTAAGTGGGACGTGACCTGGTAAGAGCCACTAATGAGAGCAGAATGGAGGTGCCTTTACATGGTAAACATTTTGCTACCATATGATCCAGCAGGCCCACTCCTGGGCCTATAAACTAAGAAGACAGAACTGGAAAGACACAGGCAGGCAAATCTGCACTGCAGCCGTATTACAATAGCCAAGACATGGAAGCAACCAATAAGTCCATCAACAGATGAGTGGACAAAGAAGAACTGGTACATGTACAGATGGACTATTAGACAAGGAAAAAAATGACACAATGCCATTTGGAGCACCGTAGATGAGTCTAGAGGTGATCACGCAACTTGTGGTAAGTCAGAAAGCGAAAGACACATATCCTATGATATCACTGATAGGTGTTACCTAAAAATTGATACCAGTGAAGATATTTCCACAGAGAAAGGCAATCACAGATTCATTAAACAACCTTATGTTTCAGTAATGGAAAGGTGTGAGGATTGGATACATGAGGTTACTGGGGTTAACAGAGATATACAAACACAGGTGAAGTATATAATCACCAAAGACCTACGGAATACCAAGAGAAGACAACTCAACATTCTGTCATAACCTACATGGGAAAAGGATCTGAAGAAGAACTGATATATGTATATGTGTAAAAGAACGACATCTTGCACACCTAGAACAAGCAAAACATTTTAATCAAACTTGCTGTGATAAAAAATTAAAATTAAATTAAAAAAACGAATAAGAAGTAGTGAGACATAAACTTAAGGGGCTCTTTCCTGGCACATTCCATTCAAATTTACCACCTAGAACAGGACATACATTGAGGCCCTGTTACCCTAGTAACCAGATCTGGTAAAGGAGAACTGCTCCCGCCTTGTGGCCGTTTCACACAACAGCAGCTCTAAACCCAGGGCTAACGGTTACTTGATATTCAAAATAATTGCAGGCCTGTAAATGACACGTGCCCTCAAAACAAATCCTTCGGTGATAAATCAAGCAAAAATCTCAAAAGACGTGTATATCTCAAAACGGCAATTTCAAGAGGCATATTATATGTGCATTCTCCCTTCTGTTTCATTTATTTCTTTTTTCTTGTTAAAAAAATGGCATGGAAATAGGCTCAACATCAGTAATTAATAAACCATGAAAATCCAGTGTACAAAAAGGTTCACTTCACAGCCGTCAGAATCATCATCACCAAAAAAGTCTACAAAGAATAAATGCTGGAGGGGTCATAGAGAACTGCGTACCTGCTAGCTGCTGGTGGGATGTAACCTGGTAAGAGCCAATAGTGAGAAGAGAATGGAGGTGCGTTTAAAGGTAAAAATTGAGCCACCATGTTATCTGGTAGGCCCTTTCATACACCTATCACCTGAGTAGACCAGAATCAACAAGACACAGGCTGGCAATCCTGCACTGCAGCATCATTTAACATAGCCAAGACGTGGAAGAAACTAAAATGCCCAGCAACAGAAAAATGCACAAAGAAAAAGTGTCCATGTACACCATGCAATATTAGCCATGGAAAACAATGAAACAGTGCCGTTTGCACCACCATAGAAAGACCTACAGTTAAACCCCCAATTTTAAGTAAGGAAGAAACCGAAAAACAGATAATCTATGATATCAATTATCGGTGTTACCTAAAAATTGATACCCATGAAATTATTTCCAAGAGGAGGACACGCATGCATTAGGAAAACAAAATTATGTTTAACCAAATGCAAAAGTGTAAGGAATGGATGAATTAGCAGATGGGGTTTTACAGACATGTACTAACACATATGAAATAGATGTCACAAAATAACTATGGAATACCAAGAGAGCTGTACTCAACTCTCTCTAATAACCTACACAGGAAAGGACCCACAGATGAATAGTTAGATACATAGGTATAATGAATCAGATTTTGTACACCTCAAAGAAAAAACATTTTTATCAAATTTGCTCTGATAATCAGTCAAAATTAAATTGAAATAACAAACAAGAAGTAAGGAGATATAAGCTCTTGGGGGTTTGCCCTGGCACATTCCACTCTAACTTGCAGCCTACTAACAGGATTTCCAGAAAAGCTCTGTTGCCCCAAAACCTCGAGTTGGAAATGCAGAAGTGCTGCCGCCTTGTGGCTGTTTTCCGAAAGAGCGGACTTAAACCCACAGCTAACAGTCACTTAACATTCACAAGGACACAGGGCTGTAAGGACACTTGCCGTCCAAAAATTGTGGTGAGGTAGGGAATGGACAAAAGAATTCAAATATGGTAAAAATTTCAAGGAGATAGTATGAAGAGGTAAGTTTCACTCACTCTTTTTAGACAACAAGGAAAATGGATAAAAGCTCAACATCAGGAATTATGAGACTCATGCAAATCGAACCTACAACAAGGTTTCAACTCACGCTAGTCAACTACCATCAGCAAAAGTTCTACAAACAATAAATGCTGAAGGGGTTTTAGAGAACTGTGTACCCTCTAGCTGCTGGTGAGATGTAAAGTGGTAACAGCCAATAATGAGAACAAAAAGGAGCTGCATTTCAAAGTAAAAATTGAGCCACCGTTCCATCCAGCAGGTCCACCGCTGAGCCTCTCACCTCAGAAAACCAGAGTCACGAAGGCACAGGCTGCAACAGCTGCACTGCAGGAATTTTCCCAATAGCCAAGACACGGAAGCAGGCAAAATGTCCATCAACAGATGAATGGATAAAAAACAAGTGGTCCATGTACACAATGAACATTAGCCATGGACAAAAATGAAACACTGCTCTTTGAGGCACCATAGATGAGCCTAGAGATAATCACAGAACATGAAGTAAGTCGGAAAGCAAAAGACACAAACTATGATATCACTTATAGGCGTTATCTAACAACTGACACAAGTGAACATACTTCCACAGAGAAAGACACTCACACACTTAGGAAACATACTATGCTTATCTAAAAGGAAAGGTGCGGGTAATAGGTAAATTAAGATTAAGGTTACCATTCGTGTACAAATACCTATTAAATACATATATCAAAAAGACAGACCATATAGCAAGGGAGGTCTACCGGAAACCCTGCAGTAATTTACATGAGAAGAGGATCTGTACATTAATATATATATATATATATATATATATATATATATATATATGAAAAAATCAATCAGATTGTGTATAGCTAGGACAATCAATATTCTAAAGATTACCCCGATTAAAAAAACTAAAACAAAGAACAAGAAATAAAGTGACATAAACTTATGGGGTTTTTTTACTGGCACATTCCCTTCTAATTTACAACCTGGCAACAGGACTTCCAAAAAGGCTCTGCTGACCTAGTAACCAGATTTGGGAATGGAGAAATGCTGCCTCCTTGTGGCCGTTTCCCAAACAGCAGCTTTAAACCCAGTGCTAATGGTCACTAAATATTCACACTCATTTCAGGCATGTAAATGACACCTGCGCTCCAAAAACATCCTGGGGTCAAAAATCGATGAAAAATTTAAAAGGGCAGCGTTCCAAGAAGACAATTTCAAGAGGTTTATTGTACTCACTGGTTTTTTCCCCTGTTTTTTGTTTAAGAGAACTAAAACCGGTGTGGCAAAATGCTGAACATTAGGAATTATTAAAGACATGCAAATCCAAATTACAAAAACCTATCAGCTCACACCAGTCAGAATGGCCATCAGGAAAAATTCTGCAAACAATAAATGCTGAAGGAGTTGTGCAGAAATGCGTACGCTCGGTTCAAAGTGGGACATGGTAAGAGCCAGTAACGAAAACACAAAGGTTATTCTTTGAAAAGGTAAATATTGAGCTACCATTCAATCAAGCCTACCCACTGCCGGGCCTATCGCCTGAGAGGATGAGAATCCAAAAGTCACAGGCTGGCAATCCTGCACTCCAGCAATATTTACCATAGGCAACACTTGGAAGCATCGAAAGTGTCCATCAACAGAGGAATGCACAAAGAAGAAGTGGTCCATATACACAACGGAATACGACTCCAATAAAAAATATACATTCAATTTAAAAAACAAACATAAGTAAGGAGACATCAGCCTTTGGGGGTTTATCCAGGCACATTCCTCTCTAATTTATAACCGAGGAAAACCACTGGCAGGAAGGTCTGTTTCCCTAGTTACCAGAGTGGGAAAAGCAGAAATGCTGCCGCCCTCTGCCCGTTACCTGCAACAGAAGCTTTAAAACCTGTGCTAAGTGTCACTTCACATGCACAAGTACTGCTGGGCTGTAAATGAAACCTGCCCTCAAAATGTCTTGAGGGAGGTAATGGCCAAAATATCTCAAAATGTGGCACATACTTCAAGAAAACAATATGAAGACGTAAGCTGTACTCAAAGTTTTAAGCAAAAAAGGAAATGCCGGAAAGGTCAATTTCAAGGGATTATGAGATGCATGCAAATCCAACCACAAACAGGTACCAGCTCACACCAGTGGGAATAAACTTCAGCAAAAATCTACAAGCAATAAATGCTGAAGGGTTTGTGGAGAAGTGCATACCCTCAACGGTAAGTGGGACGTGACCTGGTAAGAGCCACTAATGAGAGCAGAATGGAGGTGCCTTTACATGGTAAACATTTTGCTACCATATGATCCAGCAGGCCCACTCCTGGGCCTATAAACTAAGAAGACAGAACTGGAAAGACACAGGCAGGCAAATCTGCACTGCAGCCGTATTACAATAGCCAAGACATGGAAGCAACCAATAAGTCCATCAACAGATGAGTGGACAAAGAAGAACTGGTACATGTACAGATGGACTATTAGACAAGGAAAAAAATGACACAATGCCATTTGGAGCACCGTAGATGAGTCTAGAGGTGATCACGCAACTTGTGGTAAGTCAGAAAGCGAAAGACACATATCCTATGATATCACTGATAGGTGTTACCTAAAAATTGATACCAGTGAAGATATTTCCACAGAGAAAGGCAATCACAGATTCATTAAACAACCTTATGTTTCAGTAATGGAAAGGTGTGAGGATTGGATACATGAGGTTACTGGGGTTAACAGAGATATACAAACACAGGTGAAGTATATAATCACCAAAGACCTACGGAATACCAAGAGAAGACAACTCAACATTCTGTCATAACCTACATGGGAAAAGGATCTGAAGAAGAACTGATATATGTATATGTGTAAAAGAACGACATCTTGCACACCTAGAACAAGCAAAACATTTTAATCAAACTTGCTGTGATAAAAAATTAAAATTAAATTAAAAAAACGAATAAGAAGTAGTGAGACATAAACTTAAGGGGCTCTTTCCTGGCACATTCCATTCAAATTTACCACCTAGAACAGGACATACATTGAGGCCCTGTTACCCTAGTAACCAGATCTGGTAAAGGAGAACTGCTCCCGCCTTGTGGCCGTTTCACACAACAGCAGCTCTAAACCCAGGGCTAACGGTTACTTGATATTCAAAATAATTGCAGGCCTGTAAATGACACGTGCCCTCAAAACAAATCCTTCGGTGATAAATCGAGCAAAAATCTCAAAAGACGTGTATATCTCAAAACGGCAATTTCAAGAGGCATATTATATGTGCATTCTCCCTTCTGTTTCATTTATTTCTTTTTTCTTGTTAAAAAAATGGCATGGAAATAGGCTCAACATCAGTAATTAATAAACCATGAAAATCCAGTGTACAAAAAGGTTCACTTCACAGCCGTCAGAGTCATCATCACCAAAAAAGTCTACAAAGAATAAATGCTGGAGGGGTCATAGAGAACTGCGTACCTGCTAGCTGCTGGTGGGATGTAACCTGGTAAGAGCCAATAGTGAGAAGAGAATGGAGGTGCGTTTAAAGGTAAAAATTGAGCCACCATGTTATCTGGTAGGCCCTTTCATACACCTATCACCTGAGTAGACCAGAATCAACAAGACACAGGCTGGCAATCCTGCACTGCAGCATCATTTAACATAGCCAAGACGTGGAAGAAACTAAAATGCCCAGCAACAGAAAAATGCACAAAGAAAAAGTGTCCATGTACACCATGCAATATTAGCCATGGAAAACAATGAAACAGTGCCGTTTGCACCACCATAGAAAGACCTACAGTTAAACCCCCAATTTTAAGTAAGGAAGAAACCGAAAAACAGATAATCTATGATATCAATTATCGGTGTTACCTAAAAATTGATACCCATGAAATTATTTCCAAGAGGAGGACACGCATGCATTAGGAAAACAAAATTATGTTTAACCAAATGCAAAAGTGTAAGGAATGGATGAATTAGCAGATGGGGTTTTACAGACATGTACTAACACATATGAAATAGATGTCACAAAATAACTATGGAATACCAAGAGAGCTGTACTCAACTCTCTCTAATAACCTACACAGGAAAGGACCCACAGATGAATAGTTAGATACATAGGTATAATGAATCAGATTTTGTACACCTCAAAGAAAAAACATTTTTATCAAATTTGCTCTGATAATCAGTCAAAATTAAATTGAAATAACAAACAAGAAGTAAGGAGATATAAGCTCTTGGGGGTTTGCCCTGGCACATTCCACTCTAACTTGCAGCCTACTAACAGGATTTCCAGAAAAGCTCTGTTGCCCCAAAACCTCGAGTTGGAAATGCAGAAGTGCTGCCGCCTTGTGGCTGTTTTCCGAAAGAGCGGACTTAAACCCACAGCTAACAGTCACTTAACATTCACAAGGACACAGGGCTGTAAGGACACTTGCCGTCCAAAAATGGTGGTGAGGTAGGGAATGGACAAAAGAATTCAAATATGGTAAAAATTTCAAGGAGATAGTATGAAGAGGTAAGTTTCACTCACTCTTTTTAGACAACAAGGAAAATGGATAAAAGCTCAACATCAGGAATTATGAGACTCATGCAAATCGAACCTACAACAAGGTTTCAACTCACGCTAGTCAACTACCATCAGCAAAAGTTCTACAAACAATAAATGCTGAAGGGGTTTTAGAGAACTGTGTACCCTCTAGCTGCTGGTGAGATGTAAAGTGGTAACAGCCAATAATGAGAACAAAAAGGAGCTGCATTTCAAAGTAAAAATTGAGCCACCGTTCCATCCAGCAGGTCCACCGCTGAGCCTCTCACCTCAGAAAACCAGAGTCACGAAGGCACAGGCTGCAACAGCTGCACTGCAGGAATTTTCCCAAAAGCCAAGACACGGAAGCAGGCAAAATGTCCATCAACAGATGAATGGATAAAAAACAAGTGGTCCATGTACACAATGAACATTAGCCATGGACAAAAATGAAACACTGCTCTTTGAGGCACCATAGATGAGCCTAGAGATAATCACAGAACATGAAGTAAGTCGGAAAGCAAAAGACACAAACTATGATATCACTTATAGGCGTTATCTAACAACTGACACAAGTGAACATACTTCCACAGAGAAAGACACTCACACACTTAGGAAACATACTATGCTTATCTAAAAGGAAAGGTGCGGGTAATAGGTAAATTAAGATTAAGGTTACCATTCGTGTACAAATACCTATTAAATACATATATCAAAAAGACAGACCATATAGCAAGGGAGGTCTACCGAAAACCCTGCAGTAATTTACATGAGAAGAGGATCTGTACATTAATATATATATATATATATATATATATATATATATATATATATATATATATGAAAAAATCAATCAGATTGTGTATAGCTAGGACAATCAATATTCTAAAGATTACCCCGATTAAAAAAACTAAAACAAAGAACAAGAAATAAAGTGACATAAACTTATGGGGTTTTTTTACTGGCACATTCCCTTCTAATTTACAACCTGGCAACAGGACTTCCAAAAAGGCTCTGCTGACCTAGTAACCAGATTTGGGAATGGAGAAATGCTGCCTCCTTGTGGCCGTTTCCCAAACAGCAGCTTTAAACCCAGTGCTAATGGTCACTAAATATTCACACTCATTTCAGGCATGTAAATGACACCTGCGCTCCAAAAACATCCTGGGGTCAAAAATCGATGAAAAATTTAAAAGGGCAGCGTTCCAAGAAGACAATTTCAAGAGGTTTATTGTACTCACTGGTTTTTTCCCCTGTTTTTTGTTTAAGAGAACTAAAACCGGTGTGGCAAAATGCTGAACATTAGGAATTATTAAAGACATGCAAATCCAAATTACAAAAACCTATCAGCTCACACCAGTCAGAATGGCCATCAGGAAAAATTCTGCAAACAATAAATGCTGAAGGAGTTGTGCAGAAATGCGTACGCTCGGTTCAAAGTGGGACATGGTAAGAGCCAGTAACGAAAACACAAAGGTTATTCTTTGAAAAGGTAAATATTGAGCTACCATTCAATCAAGCCTACCCACTGCCGGGCCTATCGCCTGAGAGGATGAGAATCCAAAAGTCACAGGCTGGCAATCCTGCACTCCAGCAATATTTACCATAGGCAACACTTGGAAGCATCGAAAGTGTCCATCAACAGAGGAATGCACAAAGAAGAAGTGGTCCATATACACAACGGAATACGACTCCAATAAAAAATATACATTCAATTTAAAAAACAAACATAAGTAAGGAGACATCAGCCTTTGGGGGTTTATCCAGGCACATTCCTCTCTAATTTATAACCGAGGAAAACCACTGGCAGGAAGGTCTGTTTCCCTAGTTACCAGAGTGGGAAAAGCAGAAATGCTGCCGCCCTCTGCCCGTTACCTGCAACAGAAGCTTTAAAACCTGTGCTAAGTGTCACTTCACATGCACAAGTACTGCTGGGCTGTAAATGAAACCTGCCCTCAAAATGTCTTGAGGGAGGTAATGGCCAAAATATCTCAAAATGTGGCACATACTTCAAGAAAACAATATGAAGACGTAAGCTGTACTCAAAGTTTTAAGCAAAAAAGGAAATGCCGGAAAGGTCAATTTCAAGGGATTATGAGATGCATGCAAATCCAACCACAAACAGGTACCAGCTCACACCAGTGGGAATAAACTTCAGCAAAAATCTACAAGCAATAAATGCTGAAGGGTTTGTGGAGAAGTGCATACCCTCAACGGTAAGTGGGACGTGACCTGGTAAGAGCCACTAATGAGAGCAGAATGGAGGTGCCTTTACATGGTAAACATTTTGCTACCATATGATCCAGCAGGCCCACTCCTGGGCCTATAAACTAAGAAGACAGAACTGGAAAGACACAGGCAGGCAAATCTGCACTGCAGCCGTATTACAATAGCCAAGACATGGAAGCAACCAATAAGTCCATCAACAGATGAGTGGACAAAGAAGAACTGGTACATGTACAGATGGACTATTAGACAAGGAAAAAAATGACACAATGCCATTTGGAGCACCGTAGATGAGTCTAGAGGTGATCACGCAACTTGTGGTAAGTCAGAAAGCGAAAGACACATATCCTATGATATCACTGATAGGTGTTACCTAAAAATTGATACCAGTGAAGATATTTCCACAGAGAAAGGCAATCACAGATTCATTAAACAACCTTATGTTTCAGTAATGGAAAGGTGTGAGGATTGGATACATGAGGTTACTGGGGTTAACAGAGATATACAAACACAGGTGAAGTATATAATCACCAAAGACCTACGGAATACCAAGAGAAGACAACTCAACATTCTGTCATAACCTACATGGGAAAAGGATCTGAAGAAGAACTGATATATGTATATGTGTAAAAGAACGACATCTTGCACACCTAGAACAAGCAAAACATTTTAATCAAACTTGCTGTGATAAAAAATTAAAATTAAATTAAAAAAACGAATAAGAAGTAGTGAGACATAAACTTAAGGGGCTCTTTCCTGGCACATTCCATTCAAATTTACCACCTAGAACAGGACATACATTGAGGCCCTGTTACCCTAGTAACCAGATCTGGTAAAGGAGAACTGCTCCCGCCTTGTGGCCGTTTCACACAACAGCAGCTCTAAACCCAGGGCTAACGGTTACTTGATATTCAAAATAATTGCAGGCCTGTAAATGACACGTGCCCTCAAAACAAATCCTTCGGTGATAAATCGAGCAAAAATCTCAAAAGACGTGTATATCTCAAAACGGCAATTTCAAGAGGCATATTATATGTGCATTCTCCCTTCTGTTTCATTTATTTCTTTTTTCTTGTTAAAAAAATGGCATGGAAATAGGCTCAACATCAGTAATTAATAAACCATGAAAATCCAGTGTACAAAAAGGTTCACTTCACAGCCGTCAGAATCATCATCACCAAAAAAGTCTACAAAGAATAAATGCTGGAGGGGTCATAGAGAACTGCGTACCTGCTAGCTGCTGGTGGGATGTAACCTGGTAAGAGCCAATAGTGAGAAGAGAATGGAGGTGCGTTTAAAGGTAAAAATTGAGCCACCATGTTATCTGGTAGGCCCTTTCATACACCTATCACCTGAGTAGACCAGAATCAACAAGACACAGGCTGGCAATCCTGCACTGCAGCATCATTTAACATAGCCAAGACGTGGAAGAAACTAAAATGCCCAGCAACAGAAAAATGCACAAAGAAAAAGTGTCCATGTACACCATGCAATATTAGCCATGGAAAACAATGAAACAGTGCCGTTTGCACCACCATAGAAAGACCTACAGTTAAACCCCCAATTTTAAGTAAGGAAGAAACCGAAAAACAGATAATCTATGATATCAATTATCGGTGTTACCTAAAAATTGATACCCATGAAATTATTTCCAAGAGGAGGACACGCATGCATTAGGAAAACAAAATTATGTTTAACCAAATGCAAAAGTGTAAGGAATGGATGAATTAGCAGATGGGGTTTTACAGACATGTACTAACACATATGAAATAGATGTCACAAAATAACTATGGAATACCAAGAGAGCTGTACTCAACTCTCTCTAATAACCTACACAGGAAAGGACCCACAGATGAATAGTTAGATACATAGGTATAATGAATCAGATTTTGTACACCTCAAAGAAAAAACATTTTTATCAAATTTGCTCTGATAATCAGTCAAAATTAAATTGAAATAACAAACAAGAAGTAAGGAGATATAAGCTCTTGGGGGTTTGCCCTGGCACATTCCACTCTAACTTGCAGCCTACTAACAGGATTTCCAGAAAAGCTCTGTTGCCCCAAAACCTCGAGTTGGAAATGCAGAAGTGCTGCCGCCTTGTGGCTGTTTTCCGAAAGAGCGGACTTAAACCCACAGCTAACAGTCACTTAACATTCACAAGGACACAGGGCTGTAAGGACACTTGCCGTCCAAAAATGGTGGTGAGGTAGGGAATGGACAAAAGAATTCAAATATGGTAAAAATTTCAAGGAGATAGTATGAAGAGGTAAGTTTCACTCACTCTTTTTAGACAACAAGGAAAATGGATAAAAGCTCAACATCAGGACTTATGAGACTCATGCAAATCGAACCTACAACAAGGTTTCAACTCACGCTAGTCAACTACCATCAGCAAAAGTTCTACAAACAATAAATGCTGAAGGGGTTTTAGAGAACTGTGTACCCTCTAGCTGCTGGTGAGATGTAAAGTGGTAACAGCCAATAATGAGAACAAAAAGGAGCTGCATTTCAAAGTAAAAATTGAGCCACCGTTCCATCCAGCAGGTCCACCGCTGAGCCTCTCACCTCAGAAAACCAGAGTCACGAAGGCACAGGCTGCAACAGCTGCACTGCAGGAATTTTCCCAATAGCCAAGACACGGAAGCAGGCAAAATGTCCATCAACAGATGAATGGATAAAAAACAAGTGGTCCATGTACACAATGAACATTAGCCATGGACAAAAATGAAACACTGCTCTTTGAGGCACCATAGATGAGCCTAGAGATAATCACAGAACATGAAGTAAGTCGGAAAGCAAAAGACACAAACTATGATATCACTTATAGGCGTTATCTAACAACTGACACAAGTGAACATACTTCCACAGAGAAAGACACTCACACACTTAGGAAACATACTATGCTTATCTAAAAGGAAAGGTGCGGGTAATAGGTAAATTAAGATTAAGGTTACCATTCGTGTACAAATACCTATTAAATACATATATCAAAAAGACAGACCATATAGCAAGGGAGGTCTACCGAAAACCCTGCAGTAATTTACATGAGAAGAGGATCTGTACATTAATATATATATATATATATATATATATATATATATATATATATATATATGAAAAAATCAATCAGATTGTGTATAGCTAGGACAATCAATATTCTAAAGATTACCCCGATTAAAAAAACTAAAACAAAGAACAAGAAATAAAGTGACATAAACTTATGGGGTTTTTTTACTGGCACATTCCCTTCTAATTTACAACCTGGCAACAGGACTTCCAAAAAGGCTCTGCTGACCTAGTAACCAGATTTGGGAATGGAGAAATGCTGCCTCCTTGTGGCCGTTTCCCAAACAGCAGCTTTAAACCCAGTGCTAATGGTCACTAAATATTCACACTCATTTCAGGCATGTAAATGACACCTGCGCTCCAAAAACATCCTGGGGTCAAAAATCGATGAAAAATTTAAAAGGGCAGCGTTCCAAGAAGACAATTTCAAGAGGTTTATTGTACTCACTGGTTTTTTCCCCTGTTTTTTGTTTAAGAGAACTAAAACCGGTGTGGCAAAATGCTGAACATTAGGAATTATTAAAGACATGCAAATCCAAATTACAAAAACCTATCAGCTCACACCAGTCAGAATGGCCATCAGGAAAAATTCTGCAAACAATAAATGCTGAAGGAGTTGTGCAGAAATGCGTACGCTCGGTTCAAAGTGGGACATGGTAAGAGCCAGTAACGAAAACACAAAGGTTATTCTTTGAAAAGGTAAATATTGAGCTACCATTCAATCAAGCCTACCCACTGCCGGGCCTATCGCCTGAGAGGATGAGAATCCAAAAGTCACAGGCTGGCAATCCTGCACTCCAGCAATATTTACCATAGGCAACACTTGGAAGCATCGAAAGTGTCCATCAACAGAGGAATGCACAAAGAAGAAGTGGTCCATATACACAACGGAATACGACTCCAATAAAAAATATACATTCAATTTAAAAAACAAACATAAGTAAGGAGACATCAGCCTTTGGGGGTTTATCCAGGCACATTCCTCTCTAATTTATAACCGAGGAAAACCACTGGCAGGAAGGTCTGTTTCCCTAGTTACCAGAGTGGGAAAAGCAGAAATGCTGCCGCCCTCTGCCCGTTACCTGCAACAGAAGCTTTAAAACCTGTGCTAAGTGTCACTTCACATGCACAAGTACTGCTGGGCTGTAAATGAAACCTGCCCTCAAAATGTCTTGAGGGAGGTAATGGCCAAAATATCTCAAAATGTGGCACATACTTCAAGAAAACAATATGAAGACGTAAGCTGTACTCAAAGTTTTAAGCAAAAAAGGAAATGCCGGAAAGGTCAATTTCAAGGGATTATGAGATGCATGCAAATCCAACCACAAACAGGTACCAGCTCACACCAGTGGGAATAAACTTCAGCAAAAATCTACAAGCAATAAATGCTGAAGGGTTTGTGGAGAAGTGCATACCCTCAACGGTAAGTGGGACGTGACCTGGTAAGAGCCACTAATGAGAGCAGAATGGAGGTGCCTTTACATGGTAAACATTTTGCTACCATATGATCCAGCAGGCCCACTCCTGGGCCTATAAACTAAGAAGACAGAACTGGAAAGACACAGGCAGGCAAATCTGCACTGCAGCCGTATTACAATAGCCAAGACATGGAAGCAACCAATAAGTCCATCAACAGATGAGTGGACAAAGAAGAACTGGTACATGTACAGATGGACTATTAGACAAGGAAAAAAATGACACAATGCCATTTGGAGCACCGTAGATGAGTCTAGAGGTGATCACGCAACTTGTGGTAAGTCAGAAAGCGAAAGACACATATCCTATGATATCACTGATAGGTGTTACCTAAAAATTGATACCAGTGAAGATATTTCCACAGAGAAAGGCAATCACAGATTCATTAAACAACCTTATGTTTCAGTAATGGAAAGGTGTGAGGATTGGATACATGAGGTTACTGGGGTTAACAGAGATATACAAACACAGGTGAAGTATATAATCACCAAAGACCTACGGAATACCAAGAGAAGACAACTCAACATTCTGTCATAACCTACATGGGAAAAGGATCTGAAGAAGAACTGATATATGTATATGTGTAAAAGAACGACATCTTGCACACCTAGAACAAGCAAAACATTTTAATCAAACTTGCTGTGATAAAAAATTAAAATTAAATTAAAAAAACGAATAAGAAGTAGTGAGACATAAACTTAAGGGGCTCTTTCCTGGCACATTCCATTCAAATTTACCACCTAGAACAGGACATACATTGAGGCCCTGTTACCCTAGTAACCAGATCTGGTAAAGGAGAACTGCTCCCGCCTTGTGGCCGTTTCACACAACAGCAGCTCTAAACCCAGGGCTAACGGTTACTTGATATTCAAAATAATTGCAGGCCTGTAAATGACACGTGCCCTCAAAACAAATCCTTCGGTGATAAATCGAGCAAAAATCTCAAAAGACGTGTATATCTCAAAACGGCAATTTCAAGAGGCATATTATATGTGCATTCTCCCTTCTGTTTCATTTATTTCTTTTTTCTTGTTAAAAAAATGGCATGGAAATAGGCTCAACATCAGTAATTAATAAACCATGAAAATCCAGTGTACAAAAAGGTTCACTTCACAGCCGTCAGAATCATCATCACCAAAAAAGTCTACAAAGAATAAATGCTGGAGGGGTCATAGAGAACTGCGTACCTGCTAGCTGCTGGTGGGATGTAACCTGGTAAGAGCCAATAGTGAGAAGAGAATGGAGGTGCGTTTAAAGGTAAAAATTGAGCCACCATGTTATCTGGTAGGCCCTTTCATACACCTATCACCTGAGTAGACCAGAATCAACAAGACACAGGCTGGCAATCCTGCACTGCAGCATCATTTAACATAGCCAAGACGTGGAAGAAACTAAAATGCCCAGCAACAGAAAAATGCACAAAGAAAAAGTGTCCATGTACACCATGCAATATTAGCCATGGAAAACAATGAAACAGTGCCGTTTGCACCACCATAGAAAGACCTACAGTTAAACCCCCAATTTTAAGTAAGGAAGAAACCGAAAAACAGATAATCTATGATATCAATTATCGGTGTTACCTAAAAATTGATACCCATGAAATTATTTCCAAGAGGAGGACACGCATGCATTAGGAAAACAAAATTATGTTTAACCAAATGCAAAAGTGTAAGGAATGGATGAATTAGCAGATGGGGTTTTACAGACATGTACTAACACATATGAAATAGATGTCACAAAATAACTATGGAATACCAAGAGAGCTGTACTCAACTCTCTCTAATAACCTACACAGGAAAGGACCCACAGATGAATAGTTAGATACATAGGTATAATGAATCAGATTTTGTACACCTCAAAGAAAAAACATTTTTATCAAATTTGCTCTGATAATCAGTCAAAATTAAATTGAAATAACAAACAAGAAGTAAGGAGATATAAGCTCTTGGGGGTTTGCCCTGGCACATTCCACTCTAACTTGCAGCCTACTAACAGGATTTCCAGAAAAGCTCTGTTGCCCCAAAACCTCGAGTTGGAAATGCAGAAGTGCTGCCGCCTTGTGGCTGTTTTCCGAAAGAGCGGACTTAAACCCACAGCTAACAGTCACTTAACATTCACAAGGACACAGGGCTGTAAGGACACTTGCCGTCCAAAAATTGTGGTGAGGTAGGGAATGGACAAAAGAATTCAAATATGGTAAAAATTTCAAGGAGATAGTATGAAGAGGTAAGTTTCACTCACTCTTTTTAGACAACAAGGAAAATGGATAAAAGCTCAACATCAGGAATTATGAGACTCATGCAAATCGAACCTACAACAAGGTTTCAACTCACGCTAGTCAACTACCATCAGCAAAAGTTCTACAAACAATAAATGCTGAAGGGGTTTTAGAGAACTGTGTACCCTCTAGCTGCTGGTGAGATGTAAAGTGGTAACAGCCAATAATGAGAACAAAAAGGAGCTGCATTTCAAAGTAAAAATTGAGCCACCGTTCCATCCAGCAGGTCCACCGCTGAGCCTCTCACCTCAGAAAACCAGAGTCACGAAGGCACAGGCTGCAACAGCTGCACTGCAGGAATTTTCCCAATAGCCAAGACACGGAAGCAGGCAAAATGTCCATCAACAGATGAATGGATAAAAAACAAGTGGTCCATGTACACAATGAACATTAGCCATGGACAAAAATGAAACACTGCTCTTTGAGGCACCATAGATGAGCCTAGAGATAATCACAGAACATGAAGTAAGTCGGAAAGCAAAAGACACAAACTATGATATCACTTATAGGCGTTATCTAACAACTGACACAAGTGAACATACTTCCACAGAGAAAGACACTCACACACTTAGGAAACATACTATGCTTATCTAAAAGGAAAGGTGCGGGTAATAGGTAAATTAAGATTAAGGTTACCATTCGTGTACAAATACCTATTAAATACATATATCAAAAAGACAGACCATATAGCAAGGGAGGTCTACCGAAAACCCTGCAGTAATTTACATGAGAAGAGGATCTGTACATTTATATATATATATATATATATATATATATATATATATATATATATATATATATGAAAAAATCAATCAGATTGTGTATAGCTAGGACAATCAATATTCTAAAGATTACCCCGATTAAAAAAACTAAAACAAAGAACAAGAAATAAAGTGACATAAACTTATGGGGTTTTTTTACTGGCACATTCCCTTCTAATTTACAACCTGGCAACAGGACTTCCAAAAAGGCTCTGCTGACCTAGTAACCAGATTTGGGAATGGAGAAATGCTGCCTCCTTGTGGCCGTTTCCCAAACAGCAGCTTTAAACCCAGTGCTAATGGTCACTAAATATTCACACTCATTTCAGGCATGTAAATGACACCTGCGCTCCAAAAACATCCTGGGGTCAAAAATCGATGAAAAATTTAAAAGGGCAGCGTTCCAAGAAGACAATTTCAAGAGGTTTATTGTACTCACTGGTTTTTTCCCCTGTTTTTTGTTTAAGAGAACTAAAACCGGTGTGGCAAAATGCTGAACATTAGGAATTATTAAAGACATGCAAATCCAAATTACAAAAACCTATCAGCTCACACCAGTCAGAATGGCCATCAGGAAAAATTCTGCAAACAATAAATGCTGAAGGAGTTGTGCAGAAATGCGTACGCTCGGTTCAAAGTGGGACATGGTAAGAGCCAGTAACGAAAACACAAAGGTTATTCTTTGAAAAGGTAAATATTGAGCTACCATTCAATCAAGCCTACCCACTGCCGGGCCTATCGCCTGAGAGGATGAGAATCCAAAAGTCACAGGCTGGCAATCCTGCACTCCAGCAATATTTACCATAGGCAACACTTGGAAGCATCGAAAGTGTCCATCAACAGAGGAATGCACAAAGAAGAAGTGGTCCATATACACAACGGAATACGACTCCAATAAAAAATATACATTCAATTTAAAAAACAAACATAAGTAAGGAGACATCAGCCTTTGGGGGTTTATCCAGGCACATTCCTCTCTAATTTATAACCGAGGAAAACCACTGGCAGGAAGGTCTGTTTCCCTAGTTACCAGAGTGGGAAAAGCAGAAATGCTGCCGCCCTCTGCCCGTTACCTGCAACAGAAGCTTTAAAACCTGTGCTAAGTGTCACTTCACATGCACAAGTACTGCTGGGCTGTAAATGAAACCTGCCCTCAAAATGTCTTGAGGGAGGTAATGGCCAAAATATCTCAAAATGTGGCACATACTTCAAGAAAACAATATGAAGACGTAAGCTGTACTCAAAGTTTTAAGCAAAAAAGGAAATGCCGGAAAGGTCAATTTCAAGGGATTATGAGATGCATGCAAATCCAACCACAAACAGGTACCAGCTCACACCAGTGGGAATAAACTTCAGCAAAAATCTACAAGCAATAAATGCTGAAGGGTTTGTGGAGAAGTGCATACCCTCAACGGTAAGTGGGACGTGACCTGGTAAGAGCCACTAATGAGAGCAGAATGGAGGTGCCTTTACATGGTAAACATTTTGCTACCATATGATCCAGCAGGCCCACTCCTGGGCCTATAAACTAAGAAGACAGAACTGGAAAGACACAGGCAGGCAAATCTGCACTGCAGCCGTATTACAATAGCCAAGACATGGAAGCAACCAATAAGTCCATCAACAGATGAGTGGACAAAGAAGAACTGGTACATGTACAGATGGACTATTAGACAAGGAAAAAAATGACACAATGCCATTTGGAGCACCGTAGATGAGTCTAGAGGTGATCACGCAACTTGTGGTAAGTCAGAAAGCGAAAGACACATATCCTATGATATCACTGATAGGTGTTACCTAAAAATTGATACCAGTGAAGATATTTCCACAGAGAAAGGCAATCACAGATTCATTAAACAACCTTATGTTTCAGTAATGGAAAGGTGTGAGGATTGGATACATGAGGTTACTGGGGTTAACAGAGATATACAAACACAGGTGAAGTATATAATCACCAAAGACCTACGGAATACCAAGAGAAGACAACTCAACATTCTGTCATAACCTACATGGGAAAAGGATCTGAAGAAGAACTGATATATGTATATGTGTAAAAGAACGACATCTTGCACACCTAGAACAAGCAAAACATTTTAATCAAACTTGCTGTGATAAAAAATTAAAATTAAATTAAAAAAACGAATAAGAAGTAGTGAGACATAAACTTAAGGGGCTCTTTCCTGGCACATTCCATTCAAATTTACCACCTAGAACAGGACATACATTGAGGCCCTGTTACCCTAGTAACCAGATCTGGTAAAGGAGAACTGCTCCCGCCTTGTGGCCGTTTCACACAACAGCAGCTCTAAACCCAGGGCTAACGGTTACTTGATATTCAAAATAATTGCAGGCCTGTAAATGACACGTGCCCTCAAAACAAATCCTTCGGTGATAAATCGAGCAAAAATCTCAAAAGACGTGTATATCTCAAAACGGCAATTTCAAGAGGCATATTATATGTGCATTCTCCCTTCTGTTTCATTTATTTCTTTTTTCTTGTTAAAAAAATGGCATGGAAATAGGCTCAACATCAGTAATTAATAAACCATGAAAATCCAGTGTACAAAAAGGTTCACTTCACAGCCGTCAGAATCATCATCACCAAAAAAGTCTACAAAGAATAAATGCTGGAGGGGTCATAGAGAACTGCGTACCTGCTAGCTGCTGGTGGGATGTAACCTGGTAAGAGCCAATAGTGAGAAGAGAATGGAGGTGCGTTTAAAGGTAAAAATTGAGCCACCATGTTATCTGGTAGGCCCTTTCATACACCTATCACCTGAGTAGACCAGAATCAACAAGACACAGGCTGGCAATCCTGCACTGCAGCATCATTTAACATAGCCAAGACGTGGAAGAAACTAAAATGCCCAGCAACAGAAAAATGCACAAAGAAAAAGTGTCCATGTACACCATGCAATATTAGCCATGGAAAACAATGAAACAGTGCCGTTTGCACCACCATAGAAAGACCTACAGTTAAACCCCCAATTTTAAGTAAGGAAGAAACCGAAAAACAGATAATCTATGATATCAATTATCGGTGTTACCTAAAAATTGATACCCATGAAATTATTTCCAAGAGGAGGACACGCATGCATTAGGAAAACAAAATTATGTTTAACCAAATGCAAAAGTGTAAGGAATGGATGAATTAGCAGATGGGGTTTTACAGACATGTACTAACACATATGAAATAGATGTCACAAAATAACTATGGAATACCAAGAGAGCTGTACTCAACTCTCTCTAATAACCTACACAGGAAAGGACCCACAGATGAATAGTTAGATACATAGGTATAATGAATCAGATTTTGTACACCTCAAAGAAAAAACATTTTTATCAAATTTGCTCTGATAATCAGTCAAAATTAAATTGAAATAACAAACAAGAAGTAAGGAGATATAAGCTCTTGGGGGTTTGCCCTGGCACATTCCACTCTAACTTGCAGCCTACTAACAGGATTTCCAGAAAAGCTCTGTTGCCCCAAAACCTCGAGTTGGAAATGCAGAAGTGCTGCCGCCTTGTGGCTGTTTTCCGAAAGAGCGGACTTAAACCCACAGCTAACAGTCACTTAACATTCACAAGGACACAGGGCTGTAAGGACACTTGCCGTCCAAAAATTGTGGTGAGGTAGGGAATGGACAAAAGAATTCAAATATGGTAAAAATTTCAAGGAGATAGTATGAAGAGGTAAGTTTCACTCACTCTTTTTAGACAACAAGGAAAATGGATAAAAGCTCAACATCAGGAATTATGAGACTCATGCAAATCGAACCTACAACAAGGTTTCAACTCACGCTAGTCAACTACCATCAGCAAAAGTTCTACAAACAATAAATGCTGAAGGGGTTTTAGAGAACTGTGTACCCTCTAGCTGCTGGTGAGATGTAAAGTGGTAACAGCCAATAATGAGAACAAAAAGGAGCTGCATTTCAAAGTAAAAATTGAGCCACCGTTCCATCCAGCAGGTCCACCGCTGAGCCTCTCACCTCAGAAAACCAGAGTCACGAAGGCACAGGCTGCAACAGCTGCACTGCAGGAATTTTCCCAATAGCCAAGACACGGAAGCAGGCAAAATGTCCATCAACAGATGAATGGATAAAAAACAAGTGGTCCATGTACACAATGAACATTAGCCATGGACAAAAATGAAACACTGCTCTTTGAGGCACCATAGATGAGCCTAGAGATAATCACAGAACATGAAGTAAGTCGGAAAGCAAAAGACACAAACTATGATATCACTTATAGGCGTTATCTAACAACTGACACAAGTGAACATACTTCCACAGAGAAAGACACTCACACACTTAGGAAACATACTATGCTTATCTAAAAGGAAAGGTGCGGGTAATAGGTAAATTAAGATTAAGGTTACCATTCGTGTACAAATACCTATTAAATACATATATCAAAAAGACAGACCATATAGCAAGGGAGGTCTACCGAAAACCCTGCAGTAATTTACATGAGAAGAGGATCTGTACATTAATATATATATATATATATATATATATATATATATATATATATATATGAAAAAATCAATCAGATTGTGTATAGCTAGGACAATCAATATTCTAAAGATTACCCCGATTAAAAAAACTAAAACAAAGAACAAGAAATAAAGTGACATAAACTTATGGGGTTTTTTTACTGGCACATTCCCTTCTAATTTACAACCTGGCAACAGGACTTCCAAAAAGGCTCTGCTGACCTAGTAACCAGATTTGGGAATGGAGAAATGCTGCCTCCTTGTGGCCGTTTCCCAAACAGCAGCTTTAAACCCAGTGCTAATGGTCACTAAATATTCACACTCATTTCAGGCATGTAAATGACACCTGCGCTCCAAAAACATCCTGGGGTCAAAAATCGATGAAAAATTTAAAAGGGCAGCGTTCCAAGAAGACAATTTCAAGAGGTTTATTGTACTCACTGGTTTTTTCCCCTGTTTTTTGTTTAAGAGAACTAAAACCGGTGTGGCAAAATGCTGAACATTAGGAATTATTAAAGACATGCAAATCCAAATTACAAAAACCTATCAGCTCACACCAGTCAGAATGGCCATCAGGAAAAATTCTGCAAACAATAAATGCTGAAGGAGTTGTGCAGAAATGCGTACGCTCGGTTCAAAGTGGGACATGGTAAGAGCCAGTAACGAAAACACAAAGGTTATTCTTTGAAAAGGTAAATATTGAGCTACCATTCAATCAAGCCTACCCACTGCCGGGCCTATCGCCTGAGAGGATGAGAATCCAAAAGTCACAGGCTGGCAATCCTGCACTCCAGCAATATTTACCATAGGCAACACTTGGAAGCATCGAAAGTGTCCATCAACAGAGGAATGCACAAAGAAGAAGTGGTCCATATACACAACGGAATACGACTCCAATAAAAAAATATACATTCAATTTAAAAAACAAACATAAGTAAGGAGACATCAGCCTTTGGGGGTTTATCCAGGCACATTCCTCTCTAATTTATAACCGAGGAAAACCACTGGCAGGAAGGTCTGTTTCCCTAGTTACCAGAGTGGGAAAAGCAGAAATGCTGCCGCCCTCTGCCCGTTACCTGCAACAGAAGCTTTAAAACCTGTGCTAAGTGTCACTTCACATGCACAAGTACTGCTGGGCTGTAAATGAAACCTGCCCTCAAAATGTCTTGAGGGAGGTAATGGCCAAAATATCTCAAAATGTGGCACATACTTCAAGAAAACAATATGAAGACGTAAGCTGTACTCAAAGTTTTAAGCAAAAAAGGAAATGCCGGAAAGGTCAATTTCAAGGGATTATGAGATGCATGCAAATCCAACCACAAACAGGTACCAGCTCACACCAGTGGGAATAAACTTCAGCAAAAATCTACAAGCAATAAATGCTGAAGGGTTTGTGGAGAAGTGCATACCCTCAACGGTAAGTGGGACGTGACCTGGTAAGAGCCACTAATGAGAGCAGAATGGAGGTGCCTTTACATGGTAAACATTTTGCTACCATATGATCCAGCAGGCCCACTCCTGGGCCTATAAACTAAGAAGACAGAACTGGAAAGACACAGGCAGGCAAATCTGCACTGCAGCCGTATTACAATAGCCAAGACATGGAAGCAACCAATAAGTCCATCAACAGATGAGTGGACAAAGAAGAACTGGTACATGTACAGATGGACTATTAGACAAGGAAAAAAATGACACAATGCCATTTGGAGCACCGTAGATGAGTCTAGAGGTGATCACGCAACTTGTGGTAAGTCAGAAAGCGAAAGACACATATCCTATGATATCACTGATAGGTGTTACCTAAAAATTGATACCAGTGAAGATATTTCCACAGAGAAAGGCAATCACAGATTCATTAAACAACCTTATGTTTCAGTAATGGAAAGGTGTGAGGATTGGATACATGAGGTTACTGGGGTTAACAGAGATATACAAACACAGGTGAAGTATATAATCACCAAAGACCTACGGAATACCAAGAGAAGACAACTCAACATTCTGTCATAACCTACATGGGAAAAGGATCTGAAGAAGAACTGATATATGTATATGTGTAAAAGAACGACATCTTGCACACCTAGAACAAGCAAAACATTTTAATCAAACTTGCTGTGATAAAAAATTAAAATTAAATTAAAAAAACGAATAAGAAGTAGTGAGACATAAACTTAAGGGGCTCTTTCCTGGCACATTCCATTCAAATTTACCACCTAGAACAGGACATACATTGAGGCCCTGTTACCCTAGTAACCAGATCTGGTAAAGGAGAACTGCTCCCGCCTTGTGGCCGTTTCACACAACAGCAGCTCTAAACCCAGGGCTAACGGTTACTTGATATTCAAAATAATTGCAGGCCTGTAAATGACACGTGCCCTCAAAACAAATCCTTTGGTGATAAATTGAGCAAAAATCTCAAAAGACGTGTATATCTCAAAACGGCAATTTCAAGAGGCATATTATATGTGCATTCTCCCTTCTGTTTCATTTATTTCTTTTTTCTTGTTAAAAAAATGGCATGGAAATAGGCTCAACATCAGTAATTAATAAACCATGAAAATCCAGTGTACAAAAAGGTTCACTTCACAGCCGTCAGAATCATCATCACCAAAAAAGTCTACAAAGAATAAATGCTGGAGGGGTCATAGAGAACTGCGTACCTGCTAGCTGCTGGTGGGATGTAACCTGGTAAGAGCCAATAGTGAGAAGAGAATGGAGGTGCGTTTAAAGGTAAAAATTGAGCCACCATGTTATCTGGTAGGCCCTTTCATACACCTATCACCTGAGTAGACCAGAATCAACAAGACACAGGCTGGCAATCCTGCACTGCAGCATCATTTAACATAGCCAAGACGTGGAAGAAACTAAAATGCCCAGCAACAGAAAAATGCACAAAGAAAAAGTGTCCATGTACACCATGCAATATTAGCCATGGAAAACAATGAAACAGTGCCGTTTGCACCACCATAGAAAGACCTACAGTTAAACCCCCAATTTTAAGTAAGGAAGAAACCGAAAAACAGATAATCTATGATATCAATTATCGGTGTTACCTAAAAATTGATACCCATGAAATTATTTCCAAGAGGAGGACACGCATGCATTAGGAAAACAAAATTATGTTTAACCAAATGCAAAAGTGTAAGGAATGGATGAATTAGCAGATGGGGTTTTACAGACATGTACTAACACATATGAAATAGATGTCACAAAATAACTATGGAATACCAAGAGAGCTGTACTCAACTCTCTCTAATAACCTACACAGGAAAGGACCCACAGATGAATAGTTAGATACATAGGTATAATGAATCAGATTTTGTACACCTCAAAGAAAAAACATTTTTATCAAATTTGCTCTGATAATCAGTCAAAATTAAATTGAAATAACAAACAAGAAGTAAGGAGATATAAGCTCTTGGGGGTTTGCCCTGGCACATTCCACTCTAACTTGCAGCCTACTAACAGGATTTCCAGAAAAACTCTGTTGCCCCAAAACCTCGAGTTGGAAATGCAGAAGTGCTGCCGCCTTGTGGCGGTTTTCCAAAAGAGCGGACTTAAACCCAAAGCTAACAGTGACTTAACATTCACAAGGACACAGGGCTGTAAGGACACTTGCCGTCCAAAAATTGTGGTGAGGTAGGGAATGGACAAAAGAATTCAAATATGGTAAAAATTTCAAGGAGATAGTATGAAGAGGTAAGTTTCACTCACTCTTTTTAGACAACAAGGAAAATGGATAAAAGCTCAACATCAGGAATTATGAGACTCATGCAAATCGAACCTACAACAAGGTTTCAACTCACGCTAGTCAACTACCATCAGCAAAAGTTCTACAAACAATAAATGCTGAAGGGGTTTTAGAGAACTGTGTACCCTCTAGCTGCTGGTGAGATGTAAAGTGGTAACAGCCAATAATGAGAACAAAAAGGAGCTGCATTTCAAAGTAAAAATTGAGCCACCGTTCCATCCAGCAGGTCCACCGCTGAGCCTCTCACCTCAGAAAACCAGAGTCACGAAGGCACAGGCTGCAACAGCTGCACTGCAGGAATTTTCCCAATAGCCAAGACACGGAAGCAGGCAAAATGTCCATCAACAGATGAATGGATAAAAAACAAGTGGTCCATGTACACAATGAACATTAGCCATGGACAAAAATGAAACACTGCTCTTTGAGGCACCATAGATGAGCCTAGAGATAATCACAGAACATGAAGTAAGTCGGAAAGCAAAAGACACAAACTATGATATCACTTATAGGCGTTATCTAACAACTGACACAAGTGAACATACTTCCACAGAGAAAGACACTCACACACTTAGGAAACATACTATGCTTATCTAAAAGGAAAGGTGCGGGTAATAGGTAAATTAAGATTAAGGTTACCATTCGTGTACAAATACCTATTAAATACATATATCAAAAAGACAGACCATATAGCAAGGGAGGTCTACCGAAAACCCTGCAGTAATTTACATGAGAAGAGGATCTGTACATTAATATATATATATATATATATATATATATATATGAAAAAATCAATCAGATTGTGTATAGCTAGGACAATCAATATTCTAAAGATTACCCCGATTAAAAAAACTAAAACAAAGAACAAGAAATAAAGTGACATAAACTTATGGGGTTTTTTTACTGGCACATTCCCTTCTAATTTACAACCTGGCAACAGGACTTCCAAAAAGGCTCTGCTGACCTAGTAACCAGATTTGGGAATGGAGAAATGCTGCCTCCTTGTGGCCGTTTCCCAAACAGCAGCTTTAAACCCAGTGCTAATGGTCACTAAATATTCACACTCATTTCAGGCATGTAAATGACACCTGCGCTCCAAAAACATCCTGGGGTCAAAAATCGATGAAAAATTTAAAAGGGCAGCGTTCCAAGAAGACAATTTCAAGAGGTTTATTGTACTCACTGTTTTTTTCCCCTGTTTTTTGTTTAAGAGAACTAAAACCGGTGTGGCAAAATGCTGAACATTAGGAATTATTAAAGACATGCAAATCCAAATTACAAAAACCTATCAGCTCACACCAGTCAGAATGGCCATCAGGAAAAATTCTGCAAACAATAAATGCTGAAGGAGTTGTGCAGAAATGCGTACGCTCGGTTCAAAGTGGGACATGGTAAGAGCCAGTAACGAAAACACAAAGGTTATTCTTTGAAAAGGTAAATATTGAGCTACCATTCAATCAAGCCTACCCACTGCCGGGCCTATCGCCTGAGAGGATGAGAATCCAAAAGTCACAGGCTGGCAATCCTGCACTCCAGCAATATTTACCATAGGCAACACTTGGAAGCATCGAAAGTGTCCATCAACAGAGGAATGCACAAAGAAGAAGTGGTCCATATACACAACGGAATACGACTCCAATAAAAAATATACATTCAATTTAAAAAACAAACATAAGTAAGGAGACATCAGCCTTTGGGGGTTTATCCAGGCACATTCCTCTCTAATTTATAACCGAGGAAAACCACTGGCAGGAAGGTCTGTTTCCCTAGTTACCAGAGTGGGAAAAGCAGAAATGCTGCCGCCCTCTGCCCGTTACCTGCAACAGAAGCTTTAAAACCTGTGCTAAGTGTCACTTCATATGCACAAGTACTGCTGGGCTGTAAATGAAACCTGCCCTCAAAATGTCTTGAGGGAGGTAATGGCCAAAATATCTCAAAATGTGGCACATACTTCAAGAAAACAATATGAAGACGTAAGCTGTACTCAAAGTTTTAAGCAAAAAAGGAAATGCCGGAAAGGTCAATTTCAAGGGATTATGAGATGCATGCAAATCCAACCACAAACAGGTACCAGCTCACACCAGTGGGAATAAACTTCAGCAAAAATCTACAAGCAATAAATGCTGAAGGGTTTGTGGAGAAGTGCATACCCTCAACGGTAAGTGGGACGTGACCTGGTAAGAGCCACTAATGAGAGCAGAATGGAGGTGCCTTTACATGGTAAACATTTTGCTACCATATGATCCAGCAGGCCCACTCCTGGGCCTATAAACTAAGAAGACAGAACTGGAAAGACACAGGCAGGCAAATCTGCACTGCAGCCGTATTACAATAGCCAAGACATGGAAGCAACCAATAAGTCCATCAACAGATGAGTGGACAAAGAAGAACTGGTACATGTACAGATGGACTATTAGACAAGGAAAAAAATGACACAATGCCATTTGGAGCACCGTAGATGAGTCTAGAGGTGATCACGCAACTTGTGGTAAGTCAGAAAGCGAAAGACACATATCCTATGATATCACTGATAGGTGTTACCTAAAAATTGATACCAGTGAAGATATTTCCACAGAGAAAGGCAATCACAGATTCATTAAACAACCTTATGTTTCAGTAATGGAAAGGTGTGAGGATTGGATACATGAGGTTACTGGGGTTAACAGAGATATACAAACACAGGTGAAGTATATAATCACCAAAGACCTACGGAATACCAAGAGAAGACAACTCAACATTCTGTCATAACCTACATGGGAAAAGGATCTGAAGAAGAACTGATATATGTATATGTGTAAAAGAACGACATCTTGCACACCTAGAACAAGCAAAACATTTTAATCAAACTTGCTGTGATAAAAAATTAAAATTAAATTAAAAAAACGAATAAGAAGTAGTGAGACATAAACTTAAGGGGCTCTTTCCTGGCACATTCCATTCAAATTTACCACCTAGAACAGGACATACATTGAGGCCCTGTTACCCTAGTAACCAGATCTGGTAAAGGAGAACTGCTCCCGCCTTGTGGCCGTTTCACACAACAGCAGCTCTAAACCCAGGGCTAACGGTTACTTGATATTCAAAATAATTGCAGGCCTGTAAATGACACGTGCCCTCAAAACAAATCCTTTGGTGATAAATCGAGCAAAAATCTCAAAAGACGTGTATATCTCAAAACGGCAATTTCAAGAGGCATATTATATGTGCATTCTCCCTTCTGTTTCATTTATTTCTTTTTTCTTGTTAAAAAAATGGCATGGAAATAGGCTCAACATCAGTAATTAATAAACCATGAAAATCCAGTGTACAAAAAGGTTCACTTCACAGCCGTCAGAATCATCATCACCAAAAAAGTCTACAAAGAATAAATGCTGGAGGGGTCATAGAGAACTGCGTACCTGCTAGCTGCTGGTGGGATGTAACCTGGTAAGAGCCAATAGTGAGAAGAGAATGGAGGTGCGTTTAAAGGTAAAAATTGAGCCACCATGTTATCTGGTAGGCCCTTTCATACACCTATCACCTGAGTAGACCAGAATCAACAAGACACAGGCTGGCAATCCTGCACTGCAGCATCATTTAACATAGCCAAGACGTGGAAGAAACTAAAATGCCCAGCAACAGAAAAATGCACAAAGAAAAAGTGTCCATGTACACCATGCAATATTAGCCATGGAAAACAATGAAACAGTGCCGTTTGCACCACCATAGAAAGACCTACAGTTAAACCCCCAATTTTAAGTAAGGAAGAAACCGAAAAACAGATAATCTATGATATCAATTATTGGTGTTACCTAAAAATTGATACCCATGAAATTATTTCCAAGAGGAGGACACGCATGCATTAGGAAAACAAAATTATGTTTAACCAAATGCAAAAGTGTAAGGAATGGATGAATTAGCAGATGGGGTTTTACAGACATGTACTAACACATATGAAATAGATGTCACAAAATAACTATGGAATACCAAGAGAGCTGTACTCAACTCTCTCTAATAACCTACACAGGAAAGGACCCACAGATGAATAGTTAGATACATAGGTATAATGAATCAGATTTTGTACACCTCAAAGAAAAAACATTTTTATCAAATTTGCTCTGATAATCAGTCAAAATTAAATTGAAATAACAAACAAGAAGTAAGGAGATATAAGCTCTTGGGGGTTTGCCCTGGCACATTCCACTCTAACTTGCAGCCTACTAACAGGATTTCCAGAAAATCTCTGTTGCCCCAAAACCTCGAGTTGGAAATGCAGAAGTGCTGCCGCCTTGTGGCTGTTTTCCGAAAGAGCGGACTTAAACCCACAGCTAACAGTCACTTAACATTCACAAGGACACAGGGCTGTAAGGACACTTGCCGTCCAAAAATGGTGGTGAGGTAGGGAATGGACAAAAGAATTCAAATATGGTAAAAATTTCAAGGAGATAGTATGAAGAGGTAAGTTTCACTCACTCTTTTTAGACAACAAGGAAAATGGATAAAAGCTCAACATCAGGAATTATGAGACTCATGCAAATCGAACCTACAACAAGGTTTCAACTCACGCTAGTCAACTACCATCAGCAAAAGTTCTACAAACAATAAATGCTGAAGGGGTTTTAGAGAACTGTGTACCCTCTAGCTGCTGGTGAGATGTAAAGTGGTAACAGCCAATAATGAGAACAAAAAGGAGCTGCATTTCAAAGTAAAAATTGAGCCACCGTTCCATCCAGCAGGTCCACCGCTGAGCCTCTCACCTCAGAAAACCAGAGTCACGAAGGCACAGGCTGCAACAGCTGCACTGCAGGAATTTTACCAATAGCCAAGACACGGAAGCAGGCAAAATGTCCATCAACAGATGAATGGATAAAAAACAAGTGGTCCATGTACACAATGAACATTAGCCATGGACAAAAATGAAACACTGCTCTTTGAGGCACCATAGATGAGCCTAGAGATAATCACAGAACATGAAGTAAGTCGGAAAGCAAAAGACACAAACTATGATATCACTTATAGGCGTTATCTAACAACTGACACAAGTGAACATACTTCCACAGAGAAAGACACTCACACACTTAGGAAACATACTATGCTTATCTAAAAGGAAAGGTGCGGGTAATAGGTAAATTAAGATTAAGGTTACCATTCGTGTACAAATACCTATTAAATACATATATCAAAAAGACAGACCATATAGCAAGGGAGGTCTACCGGAAACCCTGCAGTAATTTACATGAGAAGAGGATCTGTACATTAATATATATATATATATATATATATATATATGAAAAAATCAATCAGATTGTGTATAGCTAGGACAATCAATATTCTAAAGATTACCCCGATTAAAAAAACTAAAACAAAGAACAAGAAATAAAGTGACATAAACTTATGGGGTTTTTTTACTGGCACATTCCCTTCTAATTTACAACCTGGCAACAGGACTTCCAAAAAGGCTCTGCTGACCTAGTAACCAGATTTGGGAATGGAGAAATGCTGCCTCCTTGTGGCCGTTTCCCAAACAGCAGCTTTAAACCCAGTGCTAATGGTCACTAAATATTCACACTCATTTCAGGCATGTAAATGACACCTGCGCTCCAAAAACATCCTGGGGTCAAAAATCGATGAAAAATTTAAAAGGGCAGCGTTCCAAGAAGACAATTTCAAGAGGTTTATTGTACTCACTGTTTTTTTCCCCTGTTTTTTGTTTAAGAGAACTAAAACCGGTGTGGCAAAATGCTGAACATTAGGAATTATTAAAGACATGCAAATCCAAATTACAAAAACCTATCAGCTCACACCAGTCAGAATGGCCATCAGGAAAAATTCTGCAAACAATAAATGCTGAAGGAGTTGTGCAGAAATGCGTACGCTCGGTTCAAAGTGGGACATGGTAAGAGCCAGTAACGAAAACACAAAGGTTATTCTTTGAAAAGGTAAATATTGAGCTACCATTCAATCAAGCCTACCCACTGCCGGGCCTATCGCCTGAGAGGATGAGAATCCAAAAGTCACAGGCTGGCAATCCTGCACTCCAGCAATATTTACCATAGGCAACACTTGGAAGCATCGAAAGTGTCCATCAACAGAGGAATGCACAAAGAAGAAGTGGTCCATATACACAACGGAATACGACTCCAATAAAAAAATATACATTCAATTTAAAAAACAAACATAAGTAAGGAGACATCAGCCTTTGGGGGTTTATCCAGGCACATTCCTCTCTAATTTATAACCGAGGAAAACCACTGGCAGGAAGGTCTGTTTCCCTAGTTACCAGAGTGGGAAAAGCAGAAATGCTGCCGCCCTCTGCCCGTTACCTGCAACAGAAGCTTTAAAACCTGTGCTAAGTGTCACTTCACATGCACAAGTACTGCTGGGCTGTAAATGAAACCTGCCCTCAAAATGTCTTGAGGGAGGTAATGGCCAAAATATCTCAAAATGTGGCACATACTTCAAGAAAACAATATGAAGACGTAAGCTGTACTCAAAGTTTTAAGCAAAAAAGGAAATGCCGGAAAGGTCAATTTCAAGGGATTATGAGATGCATGCAAATCCAACCACAAACAGGTACCAGCTCACACCAGTGGGAATAAACTTCAGCAAAAATCTACAAGCAATAAATGCTGAAGGGTTTGTGGAGAAGTGCATACCCTCAACGGTAAGTGGGACGTGACCTGGTAAGAGCCACTAATGAGAGCAGAATGGAGGTGCCTTTACATGGTAAACATTTTGCTACCATATGATCCAGCAGGCCCACTCCTGGGCCTATAAACTAAGAAGACAGAACTGGAAAGACACAGGCAGGCAAATCTGCACTGCAGCCGTATTACAATAGCCAAGACATGGAAGCAACCAATAAGTCCATCAACAGATGAGTGGACAAAGAAGAACTGGTACATGTACAGATGGACTATTAGACAAGGAAAAAAATGACACAATGCCATTTGGAGCACCGTAGATGAGTCTAGAGGTGATCACGCAACTTGTGGTAAGTCAGAAAGCGAAAGACACATATCCTATGATATCACTGATAGGTGTTACCTAAAAATTGATACCAGTGAAGATATTTCCACAGAGAAAGGCAATCACAGATTCATTAAACAACCTTATGTTTCAGTAATGGAAAGGTGTGAGGATTGGATACATGAGGTTACTGGGGTTAACAGAGATATACAAACACAGGTGAAGTATATAATCACCAAAGACCTACGGAATACCAAGAGAAGACAACTCAACATTCTGTCATAACCTACATGGGAAAAGGATCTGAAGAAGAACTGATATATGTATATGTGTAAAAGAACGACATCTTGCACACCTAGAACAAGCAAAACATTTTAATCAAACTTGCTGTGATAAAAAATTAAAATTAAATTAAAAAAACGAATAAGAAGTAGTGAGACATAAACTTAAGGGGCTCTTTCCTGGCACATTCCATTCAAATTTACCACCTAGAACAGGACATACATTGAGGCCCTGTTACCCTAGTAACCAGATCTGGTAAAGGAGAACTGCTCCCGCCTTGTGGCCGTTTCACACAACAGCAGCTCTAAACCCAGGGCTAACGGTTACTTGATATTCAAAATAATTGCAGGCCTGTAAATGACACGTGCCCTCAAAACAAATCCTTTGGTGATAAATCGAGCAAAAATCTCAAAAGACGTGTATATCTCAAAACGGCAATTTCAAGAGGCATATTATATGTGCATTCTCCCTTCTGTTTCATTTATTTCTTTTTTCTTGTTAAAAAAATGGCATGGAAATAGGCTCAACATCAGTAATTAATAAACCATGAAAATCCAGTGTACAAAAAGGTTCACTTCACAGCCGTCAGAATCATCATCACCAAAAAAGTCTACAAAGAATAAATGCTGGAGGGGTCATAGAGAACTGCGTACCTGCTAGCTGCTGGTGGGATGTAACCTGGTAAGAGCCAATAGTGAGAAGAGAATGGAGGTGCGTTTAAAGGTAAAAATTGAGCCACCATGTTATCTGGTAGGCCCTTTCATACACCTATCACCTGAGTAGACCAGAATCAACAAGACACAGGCTGGCAATCCTGCACTGCAGCATCATTTAACATAGCCAAGACGTGGAAGAAACTAAAATGCCCAGCAACAGAAAAATGCACAAAGAAAAAGTGTCCATGTACACCATGCAATATTAGCCATGGAAAACAATGAAACAGTGCCGTTTGCACCACCATAGAAAGACCTACAGTTAAACCCCCAATTTTAAGTAAGGAAGAAACCGAAAAACAGATAATCTATGATATCAATTATTGGTGTTACCTAAAAATTGATACCCATGAAATTATTTCCAAGAGGAGGACACGCATGCATTAGGAAAACAAAATTATGTTTAACCAAATGCAAAAGTGTAAGGAATGGATGAATTAGCAGATGGGGTTTTACAGACATGTACTAACACATATGAAATAGATGTCACAAAATAACTATGGAATACCAAGAGAGCTGTACTCAACTCTCTCTAATAACCTACACAGGAAAGGACCCACAGATGAATAGTTAGATACATAGGTATAATGAATCAGATTTTGTACACCTCAAAGAAAAAACATTTTTATCAAATTTGCTCTGATAATCAGTCAAAATTAAATTGAAATAACAAACAAGAAGTAAGGAGATATAAGCTCTTGGGGGTTTGCCCTGGCACATTCCACTCTAACTTGCAGCCTACTAACAGGATTTCCAGAAAAGCTCTGTTGCCCCAAAACCTCGAGTTGGAAATGCAGAAGTGCTGCCGCCTTGTGGCTGTTTTCCGAAAGAGCGGACTTAAACCCACAGCTAACAGTCACTTAACATTCACAAGGACACAGGGCTGTAAGGACACTTGCCGTCCAAAAATGGTGGTGAGGTAGGGAATGGACAAAAGAATTCAAATATGGTAAAAATTTCAAGGAGATAGTATGAAGAGGTAAGTTTCACTCACTCTTTTTAGACAACAAGGAAAATGGATAAAAGCTCAACATCAGGAATTATGAGACTCATGCAAATCGAACCTACAACAAGGTTTCAACTCACGCTAGTCAACTACCATCAGCAAAAGTTCTACAAACAATAAATGCTGAAGGGGTTTTAGAGAACTGTGTACCCTCTAGCTGCTGGTGAGATGTAAAGTGGTAACAGCCAATAATGAGAACAAAAAGGAGCTGCATTTCAAAGTAAAAATTGAGCCACCGTTCCATCCAACAGGTCCACCGCTGAGCCTCTCACCTCAGAAAACCAGAGTCACGAAGGCACAGGCTGCAACAGCTGCACTGCAGGAATTTTACCAATAGCCAAGACACGGAAGCAGGCAAAATGTCCATCAACAGATGAATGGATAAAAAACAAGTGGTCCATGTACACAATGAACATTAGCCATGGACAAAAATGAAACACTGCTCTTTGAGGCACCATAGATGAGCCTAGAGATAATCACAGAACATGAAGTAAGTCGGAAAGCAAAAGACACAAACTATGATATCACTTATAGGCGTTATCTAACAACTGACACAAGTGAACATACTTCCACAGAGAAAGACACTCACACACTTAGGAAACATACTATGCTTATCTAAAAGGAAAGGTGCGGGTAATAGGTAAATTAAGATTAAGGTTACCATTCGTGTACAAATACCTATTAAATACATATATCAAAAAGACAGACCATATAGCAAGGGAGGTCTACCGGAAACCCTGCAGTAATTTACATGAGAAGAGGATCTGTACATTAATATATATATATATATATATATATATATATATATATATGAAAAAATCAATCAGATTGTGTATAGCTAGGACAATCAATATTCTAAAGATTACCCCGATTAAAAAAACTAAAACAAAGAACAAGAAATAAAGTGACATAAACTTATGGGGTTTTTTTACTGGCACATTCCCTTCTAATTTACAACCTGGCAACAGGACTTCCAAAAAGGCTCTGCTGACCTAGTAACCAGATTTGGGAATGGAGAAATGCTGCCTCCTTGTGGCCGTTTCCCAAACAGCAGCTTTAAACCCAGTGCTAATGGTCACTAAATATTCACACTCATTTCAGGCATGTAAATGACACCTGCGCTCCAAAAACATCCTGGGGTCAAAAATCGATGAAAAATTTAAAAGGGCAGCGTTCCAAGAAGACAATTTCAAGAGGTTTATTGTACTCACTGTTTTTTTCCCCTGTTTTTTGTTTAAGAGAACTAAAACCGGTGTGGCAAAATGCTGAACATTAGGAATTATTAAAGACATGCAAATCCAAATTACAAAAACCTATCAGCTCACACCAGTCAGAATGGCCATCAGGAAAAATTCTGCAAACAATAAATGCTGAAGGAGTTGTGCAGAAATGCGTACGCTCGGTTCAAAGTGGGACATGGTAAGAGCCAGTAACGAAAACACAAAGGTTATTCTTTGAAAAGGTAAATATTGAGCTACCATTCAATCAAGCCTACCCACTGCCGGGCCTATCGCCTGAGAGGATGAGAATCCAAAAGTCACAGGCTGGCAATCCTGCACTCCAGCAATATTTACCATAGGCAACACTTGGAAGCATCGAAAGTGTCCATCAACAGAGGAATGCACAAAGAAGAAGTGGTCCATATACACAACGGAATACGACTCCAATAAAAAAATATACATTCAATTTAAAAAACAAACATAAGTAAGGAGACATCAGCCTTTGGGGGTTTATCCAGGCACATTCCTCTCTAATTTATAACCGAGGAAAACCACTGGCAGGAAGGTCTGTTTCCCTAGTTACCAGAGTGGGAAAAGCAGAAATGCTGCCGCCCTCTGCCCGTTACCTGCAACAGAAGCTTTAAAACCTGTGCTAAGTGTCACTTCACATGCACAAGTACTGCTGGGCTGTAAATGAAACCTGCCCTCAAAATGTCTTGAGGGAGGTAATGGCCAAAATATCTCAAAATGTGGCACATACTTCAAGAAAACAATATGAAGACGTAAGCTGTACTCAAAGTTTTAAGCAAAAAAGGAAATGCCGGAAAGGTCAATTTCAAGGGATTATGAGATGCATGCAAATCCAACCACAAACAGGTACCAGCTCACACCAGTGGGAATAAACTTCAGCAAAAATCTACAAGCAATAAATGCTGAAGGGTTTGTGGAGAAGTGCATACCCTCAACGGTAAGTGGGACGTGACCTGGTAAGAGCCACTAATGAGAGCAGAATGGAGGTGCCTTTACATGGTAAACATTTTGCTACCATATGATCCAGCAGGCCCACTCCTGGGCCTATAAACTAAGAAGACAGAACTGGAAAGACACAGGCAGGCAAATCTGCACTGCAGCCGTATTACAATAGCCAAGACATGGAAGCAACCAATAAGTCCATCAACAGATGAGTGGACAAAGAAGAACTGGTACATGTACAGATGGACTATTAGACAAGGAAAAAAATGACACAATGCCATTTGGAGCACCGTAGATGAGTCTAGAGGTGATCACGCAACTTGTGGTAAGTCAGAAAGCGAAAGACACATATCCTATGATATCACTGATAGGTGTTACCTAAAAATTGATACCAGTGAAGATATTTCCACAGAGAAAGGCAATCACAGATTCATTAAACAACCTTATGTTTCAGTAATGGAAAGGTGTGAGGATTGGATACATGAGGTTACTGGGGTTAACAGAGATATACAAACACAGGTGAAGTATATAATCACCAAAGACCTACGGAATACCAAGAGAAGACAACTCAACATTCTGTCATAACCTACATGGGAAAAGGATCTGAAGAAGAACTGATATATGTATATGTGTAAAAGAACGACATCTTGCACACCTAGAACAAGCAAAACATTTTAATCAAACTTGCTGTGATAAAAAATTAAAATTAAATTAAAAAAACGAATAAGAAGTAGTGAGACATAAACTTAAGGGGCTCTTTCCTGGCACATTCCATTCAAATTTACCACCTAGAACAGGACATACATTGAGGCCCTGTTACCCTAGTAACCAGATCTGGTAAAGGAGAACTGCTCCCGCCTTGTGGCCGTTTCACACAACAGCAGCTCTAAACCCAGGGCTAACGGTTACTTGATATTCAAAATAATTGCAGGCCTGTAAATGACACGTGCCCTCAAAACAAATCCTTTGGTGATAAATCGAGCAAAAATCTCAAAAGACGTGTATATCTCAAAACGGCAATTTCAAGAGGCATATTATATGTGCATTCTCCCTTCTGTTTCATTTATTTCTTTTTTCTTGTTAAAAAAATGGCATGGAAATAGGCTCAACATCAGTAATTAATAAACCATGAAAATCCAGTGTACAAAAAGGTTCACTTCACAGCCGTCAGAATCATCATCACCAAAAAAGTCTACAAAGAATAAATGCTGGAGGGGTCATAGAGAACTGCGTACCTGCTAGCTGCTGGTGGGATGTAACCTGGTAAGAGCCAATAGTGAGAAGAGAATGGAGGTGCGTTTAAAGGTAAAAATTGAGCCACCATGTTATCTGGTAGGCCCTTTCATACACCTATCACCTGAGTAGACCAGAATCAACAAGACACAGGCTGGCAATCCTGCACTGCAGCATCATTTAACATAGCCAAGACGTGGAAGAAACTAAAATGCCCAGCAACAGAAAAATGCACAAAGAAAAAGTGTCCATGTACACCATGCAATATTAGCCATGGAAAACAATGAAACAGTGCCGTTTGCACCACCATAGAAAGACCTACAGTTAAACCCCCAATTTTAAGTAAGGAAGAAACCGAAAAACAGATAATCTATGATATCAATTATTGGTGTTACCTAAAAATTGATACCCATGAAATTATTTCCAAGAGGAGGACACGCATGCATTAGGAAAACAAAATTATGTTTAACCAAATGCAAAAGTGTAAGGAATGGATGAATTAGCAGATGGGGTTTTACAGACATGTACTAACACATATGAAATAGATGTCACAAAATAACTATGGAATACCAAGAGAGCTGTACTCAACTCTCTCTAATAACCTACACAGGAAAGGACCCACAGATGAATAGTTAGATACATAGGTATAATGAATCAGATTTTGTACACCTCAAAGAAAAAACATTTTTATCAAATTTGCTCTGATAATCAGTCAAAATTAAATTGAAATAACAAACAAGAAGTAAGGAGATATAAGCTCTTGGGGGTTTGCCCTGGCACATTCCACTCTAACTTGCAGCCTACTAACAGGATTTCCAGAAAAGCTCTGTTGCCCCAAAACCTCGAGTTGGAAATGCAGAAGTGCTGCCGCCTTGTGGCTGTTTTCCGAAAGAGCGGACTTAAACCCACAGCTAACAGTCACTTAACATTCACAAGGACACAGGGCTGTAAGGACACTTGCCGTCCAAAAATGGTGGTGAGGTAGGGAATGGACAAAAGAATTCAAATATGGTAAAAATTTCAAGGAGATAGTATGAAGAGGTAAGTTTCACTCACTCTTTTTAGACAACAAGGAAAATGGATAAAAGCTCAACATCAGGAATTATGAGACTCATGCAAATCGAACCTACAACAAGGTTTCAACTCACGCTAGTCAACTACCATCAGCAAAAGTTCTACAAACAATAAATGCTGAAGGGGTTTTAGAGAACTGTGTACCCTCTAGCTGCTGGTGAGATGTAAAGTGGTAACAGCCAATAATGAGAACAAAAAGGAGCTGCATTTCAAAGTAAAAATTGAGCCACCGTTCCATCCAGCAGGTCCACCGCTGAGCCTCTCACCTCAGAAAACCAGAGTCACGAAGGCACAGGCTGCAACAGCTGCACTGCAGGAATTTTCCCAATAGCCAAGACACGGAAGCAGGCAAAATGTCCATCAACAGATGAATGGATAAAAAACAAGTGGTCCATGTACACAATGAACATTAGCCATGGGCAAAAATGAAACACTGCTCTTTGAGGCACCATAGATGAGCCTAGAGATAATCACAGAACATGAAGTAAGTCGGAAAGCAAAAGACACAAACTATGATATCACTTATAGGCGTTATCTAACAACTGACACAAGTGAACATACTTCCACAGAGAAAGACACTCACACACTTAGGAAACATACTATGCTTATCTAAAAGGAAAGGTGCGGGTAATAGGTAAATTAAGATTAAGGTTACCATTCGTGTACAAATACCTATTAAATACATATATCAAAAAGACAGACCATATAGCAAGGGAGGTCTACCGGAAACCCTGCAGTAATTTACATGAGAAGAGGATCTGTACATTAATATATATATATATATATATATATATATATATATGAAAAAATCAATCAGATTGTGTATAGCTAGGACAATCAATATTCTAAAGATTACCCCGATTAAAAAAACTAAAACAAAGAACAAGAAATAAAGTGACATAAACTTATGGGGTTTTTTTACTGGCACATTCCCTTCTAATTTACAACCTGGCAACAGGACTTCCAAAAAGGCTCTGCTGACCTAGTAACCAGATTTGGGAATGGAGAAATGCTGCCTCCTTGTGGCCGTTTCCCAAACAGCAGCTTTAAACCCAGTGCTAATGGTCACTAAATATTCACACTCATTTCAGGCATGTAAATGACACCTGCGCTCCAAAAACATCCTGGGGTCAAAAATCGATGAAAAATTTAAAAGGGCAGCGTTCCAAGAAGACAATTTCAAGAGGTTTATTGTACTCACTGGTTTTTTCCCCTGTTTTTTGTTTAAGAGAACTAAAACCGGTGTGGCAAAATGCTGAACATTAGGAATTATTAAAGACATGCAAATCCAAATTACAAAAACCTATCAGCTCACACCAGTCAGAATGGCCATCAGGAAAAATTCTGCAAACAATAAATGCTGAAGGAGTTGTGCAGAAATGCGTACGCTCGGTTCAAAGTGGGACATGGTAAGAGCCAGTAACGAAAACACAAAGGTTATTCTTTGAAAAGGTAAATATTGAGCTACCATTCAATCAAGCCTACCCACTGCCGGGCCTATCGCCTGAGAGGATGAGAATCCAAAAGTCACAGGCTGGCAATCCTGCACTCCAGCAATATTTACCATAGGCAACACTTGGAAGCATCGAAAGTGTCCATCAACAGAGGAATGCACAAAGAAGAAGTGGTCCATATACACAACGGAATACGACTCCAATAAAAAAATATACATTCAATTTAAAAAACAAACATAAGTAAGGAGACATCAGCCTTTGGGGGTTTATCCAGGCACATTCCTCTCTAATTTATAACCGAGGAAAACCACTGGCAGGAAGGTCTGTTTCCCTAGTTACCAGAGTGGGAAAAGCAGAAATGCTGCCGCCCTCTGCCCGTTACCTGCAACAGAAGCTTTAAAACCTGTGCTAAGTGTCACTTCACATGCACAAGTACTGCTGGGCTGTAAATGAAACCTGCCCTCAAAATGTCTTGAGGGAGGTAATGGCCAAAATATCTCAAAATGTGGCACATACTTCAAGAAAACAATATGAAGACGTAAGCTGTACTCAAAGTTTTAAGCAAAAAAGGAAATGCCGGAAAGGTCAATTTCAAGGGATTATGAGATGCATGCAAATCCAACCACAAACAGGTACCAGCTCACACCAGTGGGAATAAACTTCAGCAAAAATCTACAAGCAATAAATGCTGAAGGGTTTGTGGAGAAGTGCATACCCTCAACGGTAAGTGGGACGTGACCTGGTAAGAGCCACTAATGAGAGCAGAATGGAGGTGCCTTTACATGGTAAACATTTTGCTACCATATGATCCAGCAGGCCCACTCCTGGGCCTATAAACTAAGAAGACAGAACTGGAAAGACACAGGCAGGCAAATCTGCACTGCAGCCGTATTACAATAGCCAAGACATGGAAGCAACCAATAAGTCCATCAACAGATGAGTGGACAAAGAAGAACTGGTACATGTACAGATGGACTATTAGACAAGGAAAAAAATGACACAATGCCATTTGGAGCACCGTAGATGAGTCTAGAGGTGATCACGCAACTTGTGGTAAGTCAGAAAGCGAAAGACACATATCCTATGATATCACTGATAGGTGTTACCTAAAAATTGATACCAGTGAAGATATTTCCACAGAGAAAGGCAATCACAGATTCATTAAACAACCTTATGTTTCAGTAATGGAAAGGTGTGAGGATTGGATACATGAGGTTACTGGGGTTAACAGAGATATACAAACACAGGTGAAGTATATAATCACCAAAGACCTACGGAATACCAAGAGAAGACAACTCAACATTCTGTCATAACCTACATGGGAAAAGGATCTGAAGAAGAACTGATATATGTATATGTGTAAAAGAACGACATCTTGCACACCTAGAACAAGCAAAACATTTTAATCAAACTTGCTGTGATAAAAAATTAAAATTAAATTAAAAAAACGAATAAGAAGTAGTGAGACATAAACTTAAGGGGCTCTTTCCTGGCACATTCCATTCAAATTTACCACCTAGAACAGGACATACATTGAGGCCCTGTTACCCTAGTAACCAGATCTGGTAAAGGAGAACTGCTCCCGCCTTGTGGCCGTTTCACACAACAGCAGCTCTAAACCCAGGGCTAACGGTTACTTGATATTCAAAATAATTGCAGGCCTGTAAATGACACGTGCCCTCAAAACAAATCCTTCGGTGATAAATCGAGCAAAAATCTCAAAAGACGTGTATATCTCAAAACGGCAATTTCAAGAGGCATATTATATGTGCATTCTCCCTTCTGTTTCATTTATTTCTTTTTTCTTGTTAAAAAAATGGCATGGAAATAGGCTCAACATCAGTAATTAATAAACCATGAAAATCCAGTGTACAAAAAGGTTCACTTCACAGCCGTCAGAATCATCATCACCAAAAAAGTCTACAAAGAATAAATGCTGGAGGGGTCATAGAGAACTGCGTACCTGCTAGCTGCTGGTGGGATGTAACCTGGTAAGAGCCAATAGTGAGAAGAGAATGGAGGTGCGTTTAAAGGTAAAAATTGAGCCACCATGTTATCTGGTAGGCCCTTTCATACACCTATCACCTGAGTAGACCAGAATCAACAAGACACAGGCTGGCAATCCTGCACTGCAGCATCATTTAACATAGCCAAGACGTGGAAGAAACTAAAATGCCCAGCAACAGAAAAATGCACAAAGAAAAAGTGTCCATGTACACCATGCAATATTAGCCATGGAAAACAATGAAACAGTGCCGTTTGCACCACCATAGAAAGACCTACAGTTAAACCCCCAATTTTAAGTAAGGAAGAAACCGAAAAACAGATAATCTATGATATCAATTATCGGTGTTACCTAAAAATTGATACCCATGAAATTATTTCCAAGAGGAGGACACGCATGCATTAGGAAAACAAAATTATGTTTAACCAAATGCAAAAGTGTAAGGAATGGATGAATTAGCAGATGGGGTTTTACAGACATGTACTAACACATATGAAATAGATGTCACAAAATAACTATGGAATACCAAGAGAGCTGTACTCAACTCTCTCTAATAACCTACACAGGAAAGGACCCACAGATGAATAGTTAGATACATAGGTATAATGAATCAGATTTTGTACACCTCAAAGAAAAAACATTTTTATCAAATTTGCTCTGATAATCAGTCAAAATTAAATTGAAATAACAAACAAGAAGTAAGGAGATATAAGCTCTTGGGGGTTTGCCCTGGCACATTCCACTCTAACTTGCAGCCTACTAACAGGATTTCCAGAAAAGCTCTGTTGCCCCAAAACCTCGAGTTGGAAATGCAGAAGTGCTGCCGCCTTGTGGCTGTTTTCCGAAAGAGCGGACTTAAACCCACAGCTAACAGTCACTTAACATTCACAAGGACACAGGGCTGTAAGGACACTTGCCGTCCAAAAATGGTGGTGAGGTAGGGAATGGACAAAAGAATTCAAATATGGTAAAAATTTCAAGGAGATAGTATGAAGAGGTAAGTTTCACTCACTCTTTTTAGACAACAAGGAAAATGGATAAAAGCTCAACATCAGGAATTATGAGACTCATGCAAATCGAACCTACAACAAGGTTTCAACTCACGCTAGTCAACTACCATCAGCAAAAGTTCTACAAACAATAAATGCTGAAGGGGTTTTAGAGAACTGTGTACCCTCTAGCTGCTGGTGAGATGTAAAGTGGTAACAGCCAATAATGAGAACAAAAAGGAGCTGCATTTCAAAGTAAAAATTGAGCCACCGTTCCATCCAGCAGGTCCACCGCTGAGCCTCTCACCTCAGAAAACCAGAGTCACGAAGGCACAGGCTGCAACAGCTGCACTGCAGGAATTTTCCCAATAGCCAAGACACGGAAGCAGGCAAAATGTCCATCAACAGATGAATGGATAAAAAACAAGTGGTCCATGTACACAATGAACATTAGCCATGGGCAAAAATGAAACACTGCTCTTTGAGGCACCATAGATGAGCCTAGAGATAATCACAGAACATGAAGTAAGTCGGAAAGCAAAAGACACAAACTATGATATCACTTATAGGCGTTATCTAACAACTGACACAAGTGAACATACTTCCACAGAGAAAGACACTCACACACTTAGGAAACATACTATGCTTATCTAAAAGGAAAGGTGCGGGTAATAGGTAAATTAAGATTAAGGTTACCATTCGTGTACAAATACCTATTAAATACATATATCAAAAAGACAGACCATATAGCAAGGGAGGTCTACCGGAAACCCTGCAGTAATTTACATGAGAAGAGGATCTGTACATTAATATATATATATATATATATATATATATATATATGAAAAAATCAATCAGATTGTGTATAGCTAGGACAATCAATATTCTAAAGATTACCCCGATTAAAAAAACTAAAACAAAGAACAAGAAATAAAGTGACATAAACTTATGGGGTTTTTTTACTGGCACATTCCCTTCTAATTTACAACCTGGCAACAGGACTTCCAAAAAGGCTCTGCTGACCTAGTAACCAGATTTGGGAATGGAGAAATGCTGCCTCCTTGTGGCCGTTTCCCAAACAGCAGCTTTAAACCCAGTGCTAATGGTCACTAAATATTCACACTCATTTCAGGCATGTAAATGACACCTGCGCTCCAAAAACATCCTGGGGTCAAAAATCGATGAAAAATTTAAAAGGGCAGCGTTCCAAGAAGACAATTTCAAGAGGTTTATTGTACTCACTGTTTTTTTCCCCTGTTTTTTGTTTAAGAGAACTAAAACCGGTGTGGCAAAATGCTGAACATTAGGAATTATTAAAGACATGCAAATCCAAATTACAAAAACCTATCAGCTCACACCAGTCAGAATGGCCATCAGGAAAAATTCTGCAAACAATAAATGCTGAAGGAGTTGTGCAGAAATGCGTACGCTCGGTTCAAAGTGGGACATGGTAAGAGCCAGTAACGAAAACACAAAGGTTATTCTTTGAAAAGGTAAATATTGAGCTACCATTCAATCAAGCCTACCCACTGCCGGGCCTATCGCCTGAGAGGATGAGAATCCAAAAGTCACAGGCTGGCAATCCTGCACTCCAGCAATATTTACCATAGGCAACACTTGGAAGCATCGAAAGTGTCCATCAACAGAGGAATGCACAAAGAAGAAGTGGTCCATATACACAACGGAATACGACTCCAATAAAAAAATATACATTCAATTTAAAAAACAAACATAAGTAAGGAGACATCAGCCTTTGGGGGTTTATCCAGGCACATTCCTCTCTAATTTATAACCGAGGAAAACCACTGGCAGGAAGGTCTGTTTCCCTAGTTACCAGAGTGGGAAAAGCAGAAATGCTGCCGCCCTCTGCCCGTTACCTGCAACAGAAGCTTTAAAACCTGTGCTAAGTGTCACTTCACATGCACAAGTACTGCTGGGCTGTAAATGAAACCTGCCCTCAAAATGTCTTGAGGGAGGTAATGGCCAAAATATCTCAAAATGTGGCACATACTTCAAGAAAACAATATGAAGACGTAAGCTGTACTCAAAGTTTTAAGCAAAAAAGGAAATGCCGGAAAGGTCAATTTCAAGGGATTATGAGATGCATGCAAATCCAACCACAAACAGGTACCAGCTCACACCAGTGGGAATAAACTTCAGCAAAAATCTACAAGCAATAAATGCTGAAGGGTTTGTGGAGAAGTGCATACCCTCAACGGTAAGTGGGACGTGACCTGGTAAGAGCCACTAATGAGAGCAGAATGGAGGTGCCTTTACATGGTAAACATTTTGCTACCATATGATCCAGCAGGCCCACTCCTGGGCCTATAAACTAAGAAGACAGAACTGGAAAGACACAGGCAGGCAAATCTGCACTGCAGCCGTATTACAATAGCCAAGACATGGAAGCAACCAATAAGTCCATCAACAGATGAGTGGACAAAGAAGAACTGGTACATGTACAGATGGACTATTAGACAAGGAAAAAAATGACACAATGCCATTTGGAGCACCGTAGATGAGTCTAGAGGTGATCACGCAACTTGTGGTAAGTCAGAAAGCGAAAGACACATATCCTATGATATCACTGATAGGTGTTACCTAAAAATTGATACCAGTGAAGATATTTCCACAGAGAAAGGCAATCACAGATTCATTAAACAACCTTATGTTTCAGTAATGGAAAGGTGTGAGGATTGGATACATGAGGTTACTGGGGTTAACAGAGATATACAAACACAGGTGAAGTATATAATCACCAAAGACCTACGGAATACCAAGAGAAGACAACTCAACATTCTGTCATAACCTACATGGGAAAAGGATCTGAAGAAGAACTGATATATGTATATGTGTAAAAGAACGACATCTTGCACACCTAGAACAAGCAAAACATTTTAATCAAACTTGCTGTGATAAAAAATTAAAATTAAATTAAAAAAACGAATAAGAAGTAGTGAGACATAAACTTAAGGGGCTCTTTCCTGGCACATTCCATTCAAATTTACCACCTAGAACAGGACATACATTGAGGCCCTGTTACCCTAGTAACCAGATCTGGTAAAGGAGAACTGCTCCCGCCTTGTGGCCGTTTCACACAACAGCAGCTCTAAACCCAGGGCTAACGGTTACTTGATATTCAAAATAATTGCAGGCCTGTAAATGACACGTGCCCTCAAAACAAATCCTTTGGTGATAAATCGAGCAAAAATCTCAAAAGACGTGTATATCTCAAAACGGCAATTTCAAGAGGCATATTATATGTGCATTCTCCCTTCTGTTTCATTTATTTCTTTTTTCTTGTTAAAAAAATGGCATGGAAATAGGCTCAACATCAGTAATTAATAAACCATGAAAATCCAGTGTACAAAAAGGTTCACTTCACAGCCGTCAGAATCATCATCACCAAAAAAGTCTACAAAGAATAAATGCTGGAGGGGTCATAGAGAACTGCGTACCTGCTAGCTGCTGGTGGGATGTAACCTGGTAAGAGCCAATAGTGAGAAGAGAATGGAGGTGCGTTTAAAGGTAAAAATTGAGCCACCATGTTATCTGGTAGGCCCTTTCATACACCTATCACCTGAGTAGACCAGAATCAACAAGACACAGGCTGGCAATCCTGCACTGCAGCATCATTTAACATAGCCAAGACGTGGAAGAAACTAAAATGCCCAGCAACAGAAAAATGCACAAAGAAAAAGTGTCCATGTACACCATGCAATATTAGCCATGGAAAACAATGAAACAGTGCCGTTTGCACCACCATAGAAAGACCTACAGTTAAACCCCCAATTTTAAGTAAGGAAGAAACCGAAAAACAGATAATCTATGATATCAATTATTGGTGTTACCTAAAAATTGATACCCATGAAATTATTTCCAAGAGGAGGACACGCATGCATTAGGAAAACAAAATTATGTTTAACCAAATGCAAAAGTGTAAGGAATGGATGAATTAGCAGATGGGGTTTTACAGACATGTACTAACACATATGAAATAGATGTCACAAAATAACTATGGAATACCAAGAGAGCTGTACTCAACTCTCTCTAATAACCTACACAGGAAAGGACCCACAGATGAATAGTTAGATACATAGGTATAATGAATCAGATTTTGTACACCTCAAAGAAAAAACATTTTTATCAAATTTGCTCTGATAATCAGTCAAAATTAAATTGAAATAACAAACAAGAAGTAAGGAGATATAAGCTCTTGGGGGTTTGCCCTGGCACATTCCACTCTAACTTGCAGCCTACTAACAGGATTTCCAGAAAAGCTCTGTTGCCCCAAAACCTCGAGTTGGAAATGCAGAAGTGCTGCCGCCTTGTGGCTGTTTTCCGAAAGAGCGGACTTAAACCCACAGCTAACAGTCACTTAACATTCACAAGGACACAGGGCTGTAAGGACACTTGCCGTCCAAAAATGGTGGTGAGGTAGGGAATGGACAAAAGAATTCAAATATGGTAAAAATTTCAAGGAGATAGTATGAAGAGGTAAGTTTCACTCACTCTTTTTAGACAACAAGGAAAATGGATAAAAGCTCAACATCAGGAATTATGAGACTCATGCAAATCGAACCTACAACAAGGTTTCAACTCACGCTAGTCAACTACCATCAGCAAAAGTTCTACAAACAATAAATGCTGAAGGGGTTTTAGAGAACTGTGTACCCTCTAGCTGCTGGTGAGATGTAAAGTGGTAACAGCCAATAATGAGAACAAAAAGGAGCTGCATTTCAAAGTAAAAATTGAGCCACCGTTCCATCCAGCAGGTCCACCGCTGAGCCTCTCACCTCAGAAAACCAGAGTCACGAAGGCACAGGCTGCAACAGCTGCACTGCAGGAATTTTCCCAATAGCCAAGACACGGAAGCAGGCAAAATGTCCATCAACAGATGAATGGATAAAAAACAAGTGGTCCATGTACACAATGAACATTAGCCATGGGCAAAAATGAAACACTGCTCTTTGAGGCACCATAGATGAGCCTAGAGATAATCACAGAACATGAAGTAAGTCGGAAAGCAAAAGACACAAACTATGATATCACTTATAGGCGTTATCTAACAACTGACACAAGTGAACATACTTCCACAGAGAAAGACACTCACACACTTAGGAAACATACTATGCTTATCTAAAAGGAAAGGTGCGGGTAATAGGTAAATTAAGATTAAGGTTACCATTCGTGTACAAATACCTATTAAATACATATATCAAAAAGACAGACCATATAGCAAGGGAGGTCTACCGGAAACCCTGCAGTAATTTACATGAGAAGAGGATCTGTACATTAATATATATATATATATATATATATATATATATATATGAAAAAATCAATCAGATTGTGTATAGCTAGGACAATCAATATTCTAAAGATTACCCCGATTAAAAAAACTAAAACAAAGAACAAGAAATAAAGTGACATAAACTTATGGGGTTTTTTTACTGGCACATTCCCTTCTAATTTACAACCTGGCAACAGGACTTCCAAAAAGGCTCTGCTGACCTAGTAACCAGATTTGGGAATGGAGAAATGCTGCCTCCTTGTGGCCGTTTCCCAAACAGCAGCTTTAAACCCAGTGCTAATGGTCACTAAATATTCACACTCATTTCAGGCATGTAAATGACACCTGCGCTCCAAAAACATCCTGGGGTCAAAAATCGATGAAAAATTTAAAAGGGCAGCGTTCCAAGAAGACAATTTCAAGAGGTTTATTGTACTCACTGGTTTTTTCCCCTGTTTTTTGTTTAAGAGAACTAAAACCGGTGTGGCAAAATGCTGAACATTAGGAATTATTAAAGACATGCAAATCCAAATTACAAAAACCTATCAGCTCACACCAGTCAGAATGGCCATCAGGAAAAATTCTGCAAACAATAAATGCTGAAGGAGTTGTGCAGAAATGCGTACGCTCGGTTCAAAGTGGGACATGGTAAGAGCCAGTAACGAAAACACAAAGGTTATTCTTTGAAAAGGTAAATATTGAGCTACCATTCAATCAAGCCTACCCACTGCCGGGCCTATCGCCTGAGAGGATGAGAATCCAAAAGTCACAGGCTGGCAATCCTGCACTCCAGCAATATTTACCATAGGCAACACTTGGAAGCATCGAAAGTGTCCATCAACAGAGGAATGCACAAAGAAGAAGTGGTCCATATACACAACGGAATACGACTCCAATAAAAAAATATACATTCAATTTAAAAAACAAACATAAGTAAGGAGACATCAGCCTTTGGGGGTTTATCCAGGCACATTCCTCTCTAATTTATAACCGAGGAAAACCACTGGCAGGAAGGTCTGTTTCCCTAGTTACCAGAGTGGGAAAAGCAGAAATGCTGCCGCCCTCTGCCCGTTACCTGCAACAGAAGCTTTAAAACCTGTGCTAAGTGTCACTTCACATGCACAAGTACTGCTGGGCTGTAAATGAAACCTGCCCTCAAAATGTCTTGAGGGAGGTAATGGCCAAAATATCTCAAAATGTGGCACATACTTCAAGAAAACAATATGAAGACGTAAGCTGTACTCAAAGTTTTAAGCAAAAAAGGAAATGCCGGAAAGGTCAATTTCAAGGGATTATGAGATGCATGCAAATCCAACCACAAACAGGTACCAGCTCACACCAGTGGGAATAAACTTCAGCAAAAATCTACAAGCAATAAATGCTGAAGGGTTTGTGGAGAAGTGCATACCCTCAACGGTAAGTGGGACGTGACCTGGTAAGAGCCACTAATGAGAGCAGAATGGAGGTGCCTTTACATGGTAAACATTTTGCTACCATATGATCCAGCAGGCCCACTCCTGGGCCTATAAACTAAGAAGACAGAACTGGAAAGACACAGGCAGGCAAATCTGCACTGCAGCCGTATTACAATAGCCAAGACATGGAAGCAACCAATAAGTCCATCAACAGATGAGTGGACAAAGAAGAACTGGTACATGTACAGATGGACTATTAGACAAGGAAAAAAATGACACAATGCCATTTGGAGCACCGTAGATGAGTCTAGAGGTGATCACGCAACTTGTGGTAAGTCAGAAAGCGAAAGACACATATCCTATGATATCACTGATAGGTGTTACCTAAAAATTGATACCAGTGAAGATATTTCCACAGAGAAAGGCAATCACAGATTCATTAAACAACCTTATGTTTCAGTAATGGAAAGGTGTGAGGATTGGATACATGAGGTTACTGGGGTTAACAGAGATATACAAACACAGGTGAAGTATATAATCACCAAAGACCTACGGAATACCAAGAGAAGACAACTCAACATTCTGTCATAACCTACATGGGAAAAGGATCTGAAGAAGAACTGATATATGTATATGTGTAAAAGAACGACATCTTGCACACCTAGAACAAGCAAAACATTTTAATCAAACTTGCTGTGATAAAAAATTAAAATTAAATTAAAAAAACGAATAAGAAGTAGTGAGACATAAACTTAAGGGGCTCTTTCCTGGCACATTCCATTCAAATTTACCACCTAGAACAGGACATACATTGAGGCCCTGTTACCCTAGTAACCAGATCTGGTAAAGGAGAACTGCTCCCGCCTTGTGGCCGTTTCACACAACAGCAGCTCTAAACCCAGGGCTAACGGTTACTTGATATTCAAAATAATTGCAGGCCTGTAAATGACACGTGCCCTCAAAACAAATCCTTCGGTGATAAATCGAGCAAAAATCTCAAAAGACGTGTATATCTCAAAACGGCAATTTCAAGAGGCATATTATATGTGCATTCTCCCTTCTGTTTCATTTATTTCTTTTTTCTTGTTAAAAAAATGGCATGGAAATAGGCTCAACATCAGTAATTAATAAACCATGAAAATCCAGTGTACAAAAAGGTTCACTTCACAGCCGTCAGAATCATCATCACCAAAAAAGTCTACAAAGAATAAATGCTGGAGGGGTCATAGAGAACTGCGTACCTGCTAGCTGCTGGTGGGATGTAACCTGGTAAGAGCCAATAGTGAGAAGAGAATGGAGGTGCGTTTAAAGGTAAAAATTGAGCCACCATGTTATCTGGTAGGCCCTTTCATACACCTATCACCTGAGTAGACCAGAATCAACAAGACACAGGCTGGCAATCCTGCACTGCAGCATCATTTAACATAGCCAAGACGTGGAAGAAACTAAAATGCCCAGCAACAGAAAAATGCACAAAGAAAAAGTGTCCATGTACACCATGCAATATTAGCCATGGAAAACAATGAAACAGTGCCGTTTGCACCACCATAGAAAGACCTACAGTTAAACCCCCAATTTTAAGTAAGGAAGAAACCGAAAAACAGATAATCTATGATATCAATTATCGGTGTTACCTAAAAATTGATACCCATGAAATTATTTCCAAGAGGAGGACACGCATGCATTAGGAAAACAAAATTATGTTTAACCAAATGCAAAAGTGTAAGGAATGGATGAATTAGCAGATGGGGTTTTACAGACATGTACTAACACATATGAAATAGATGTCACAAAATAACTATGGAATACCAAGAGAGCTGTACTCAACTCTCTCTAATAACCTACACAGGAAAGGACCCACAGATGAATAGTTAGATACATAGGTATAATGAATCAGATTTTGTACACCTCAAAGAAAAAACATTTTTATCAAATTTGCTCTGATAATCAGTCAAAATTAAATTGAAATAACAAACAAGAAGTAAGGAGATATAAGCTCTTGGGGGTTTGCCCTGGCACATTCCACTCTAACTTGCAGCCTACTAACAGGATTTCCAGAAAAGCTCTGTTGCCCCAAAACCTCGAGTTGGAAATGCAGAAGTGCTGCCGCCTTGTGGCTGTTTTCCGAAAGAGCGGACTTAAACCCACAGCTAACAGTCACTTAACATTCACAAGGACACAGGGCTGTAAGGACACTTGCCGTCCAAAAATGGTGGTGAGGTAGGGAATGGACAAAAGAATTCAAATATGGTAAAAATTTCAAGGAGATAGTATGAAGAGGTAAGTTTCACTCACTCTTTTTAGACAACAAGGAAAATGGATAAAAGCTCAACATCAGGAATTATGAGACTCATGCAAATCGAACCTACAACAAGGTTTCAACTCACGCTAGTCAACTACCATCAGCAAAAGTTCTACAAACAATAAATGCTGAAGGGGTTTTAGAGAACTGTGTACCCTCTAGCTGCTGGTGAGATGTAAAGTGGTAACAGCCAATAATGAGAACAAAAAGGAGCTGCATTTCAAAGTAAAAATTGAGCCACCGTTCCATCCAGCAGGTCCACCGCTGAGCCTCTCACCTCAGAAAACCAGAGTCACGAAGGCACAGGCTGCAACAGCTGCACTGCAGGAATTTTCCCAATAGCCAAGACACGGAAGCAGGCAAAATGTCCATCAACAGATGAATGGATAAAAAACAAGTGGTCCATGTACACAATGAACATTAGCCATGGACAAAAATGAAACACTGCTCTTTGAGGCACCATAGATGAGCCTAGAGATAATCACAGAACATGAAGTAAGTCGGAAAGCAAAAGACACAAACTATGATATCACTTATAGGCGTTATCTAACAACTGACACAAGTGAACATACTTCCACAGAGAAAGACACTCACACACTTAGGAAACATACTATGCTTATCTAAAAGGAAAGGTGCGGGTAATAGGTAAATTAAGATTAAGGTTACCATTCGTGTACAAATACCTATTAAATACATATATCAAAAAGACAGACCATATAGCAAGGGAGGTCTACCGAAAACCCTGCAGTAATTTACATGAGAAGAGGATCTGTACATTAATATATATATATATATATATATATATATATATATATATATATATATATGAAAAAATCAATCAGATTGTGTATAGCTAGGACAATCAATATTCTAAAGATTACCCCGATTAAAAAAACTAAAACAAAGAACAAGAAATAAAGTGACATAAACTTATGGGGTTTTTTTTACTGGCACATTCCCTTCTAATTTACAACCTGGCCACAGGACTTCCAAAAAGGCTCTGCTGACCTAGTAACCAGATTTGGGAATGGAGAAATGCTGCCTCCTTGTGGCCGTTTCCCAAACAGCAGCTTTAAACCCAGTGCTAATGGTCACTAAATATTCACACTCATTTCAGGCATGTAAATGACACCTGCGCTCCAAAAACATCCTGGGGTCAAAAATCGATGAAAAATTTAAAAGGGCAGCGTTCCAAGAAGACAATTTCAAGAGGTTTATTGTACTCACTGTTTTTTTCCCCTGTTTTTTGTTTAAGAGAACTAAAACCGGTGTGGCAAAATGCTGAACATTAGGAATTATTAAAGACATGCAAATCCAAATTACAAAAACCTATCAGCTCACACCAGTCAGAATGGCCATCAGGAAAAATTCTGCAAACAATAAATGCTGAAGGAGTTGTGCAGAAATGCGTACGCTCGGTTCAAAGTGGGACATGGTAAGAGCCAGTAACGAAAACACAAAGGTTATTCTTTGAAAAGGTAAATATTGAGCTACCATTCAATCAAGCCTACCCACTGCCGGGCCTATCGCCTGAGAGGATGAGAATCCAAAAGTCACAGGCTGGCAATCCTGCACTCCAGCAATATTTACCATAGGCAACACTTGGAAGCATCGAAAGTGTCCATCAACAGAGGAATGCACAAAGAAGAAGTGGTCCATATACACAACGGAATACGACTCCAATAAAAAATATACATTCAATTTAAAAAACAAACATAAGTAAGGAGACATCAGCCTTTGGGGGTTTATCCAGGCACATTCCTCTCTAATTTATAACCGAGGAAAACCACTGGCAGGAAGGTCTGTTTCCCTAGTTACCAGAGTGGGAAAAGCAGAAATGCTGCCGCCCTCTGCCCGTTACCTGCAACAGAAGCTTTAAAACCTGTGCTAAGTGTCACTTCATATGCACAAGTACTGCTGGGCTGTAAATGAAACCTGCCCTCAAAATGTCTTGAGGGAGGTAATGGCCAAAATATCTCAAAATGTGGCACATACTTCAAGAAAACAATATGAAGACGTAAGCTGTACTCAAAGTTTTAAGCAAAAAAGGAAATGCCGGAAAGGTCAATTTCAAGGGATTATGAGATGCATGCAAATCCAACCACAAACAGGTACCAGCTCACACCAGTGGGAATAAACTTCAGCAAAAATCTACAAGCAATAAATGCTGAAGGGTTTGTGGAGAAGTGCATACCCTCAACGGTAAGTGGGACGTGACCTGGTAAGAGCCACTAATGAGAGCAGAATGGAGGTGCCTTTACATGGTAAACATTTTGCTACCATATGATCCAGCAGGCCCACTCCTGGGCCTATAAACTAAGAAGACAGAACTGGAAAGACACAGGCAGGCAAATCTGCACTGCAGCCGTATTACAATAGCCAAGACATGGAAGCAACCAATAAGTCCATCAACAGATGAGTGGACAAAGAAGAACTGGTACATGTACAGATGGACTATTAGACAAGGAAAAAAATGACACAATGCCATTTGGAGCACCGTAGATGAGTCTAGAGGTGATCACGCAACTTGTGGTAAGTCAGAAAGCGAAAGACACATATCCTATGATATCACTGATAGGTGTTACCTAAAAATTGATACCAGTGAAGATATTTCCACAGAGAAAGGCAATCACAGATTCATTAAACAACCTTATGTTTCAGTAATGGAAAGGTGTGAGGATTGGATACATGAGGTTACTGGGGTTAACAGAGATATACAAACACAGGTGAAGTATATAATCACCAAAGACCTACGGAATACCAAGAGAAGACAACTCAACATTCTGTCATAACCTACATGGGAAAAGGATCTGAAGAAGAACTGATATATGTATATGTGTAAAAGAACGACATCTTGCACACCTAGAACAAGCAAAACATTTTAATCAAACTTGCTGTGATAAAAAATTAAAATTAAATTAAAAAAACGAATAAGAAGTAGTGAGACATAAACTTAAGGGGCTCTTTCCTGGCACATTCCATTCAAATTTACCACCTAGAACAGGACATACATTGAGGCCCTGTTACCCTAGTAACCAGATCTGGTAAAGGAGAACTGCTCCCGCCTTGTGGCCGTTTCACACAACAGCAGCTCTAAACCCAGGGCTAACGGTTACTTGATATTCAAAATAATTGCAGGCCTGTAAATGACACGTGCCCTCAAAACAAATCCTTCGGTGATAAATCGAGCAAAAATCTCAAAAGACGTGTATATCTCAAAACGGCAATTTCAAGAGGCATATTATATGTGCATTCTCCCTTCTGTTTCATTTATTTCTTTTTTCTTGTTAAAAAAATGGCATGGAAATAGGCTCAACATCAGTAATTAATAAACCATGAAAATCCAGTGTACAAAAAGGTTCACTTCACAGCCGTCAGAATCATCATCACCAAAAAAGTCTACAAAGAATAAATGCTGGAGGGGTCATAGAGAACTGCGTACCTGCTAGCTGCTGGTGGGATGTAACCTGGTAAGAGCCAATAGTGAGAAGAGAATGGAGGTGCGTTTAAAGGTAAAAATTGAGCCACCATGTTATCTGGTAGGCCCTTTCATACACCTATCACCTGAGTAGACCAGAATCAACAAGACACAGGCTGGCAATCCTGCACTGCAGCATCATTTAACATAGCCAAGACGTGGAAGAAACTAAAATGCCCAGCAACAGAAAAATGCACAAAGAAAAAGTGTCCATGTACACCATGCAATATTAGCCATGGAAAACAATGAAACAGTGCCGTTTGCACCACCATAGAAAGACCTACAGTTAAACCCCCAATTTTAAGTAAGGAAGAAACCGAAAAACAGATAATCTATGATATCAATTATCGGTGTTACCTAAAAATTGATACCCATGAAATTATTTCCAAGAGGAGGACACGCATGCATTAGGAAAACAAAATTATGTTTAACCAAATGCAAAAGTGTAAGGAATGGATGAATTAGCAGATGGGGTTTTACAGACATGTACTAACACATATGAAATAGATGTCACAAAATAACTATGGAATACCAAGAGAGCTGTACTCAACTCTCTCTAATAACCTACACAGGAAAGGACCCACAGATGAATAGTTAGATACATAGGTATAATGAATCAGATTTTGTACACCTCAAAGAAAAAACATTTTTATCAAATTTGCTCTGATAATCAGTCAAAATTAAATTGAAATAACAAACAAGAAGTAAGGAGATATAAGCTCTTGGGGGTTTGCCCTGGCACATTCCACTCTAACTTGCAGCCTACTAACAGGATTTCCAGAAAAGCTCTGTTGCCCCAAAACCTCGAGTTGGAAATGCAGAAGTGCTGCCGCCTTGTGGCTGTTTTCCGAAAGAGCGGACTTAAACCCACAGCTAACAGTCACTTAACATTCACAAGGACACAGGGCTGTAAGGACACTTGCCGTCCAAAAATGGTGGTGAGGTAGGGAATGGACAAAAGAATTCAAATATGGTAAAAATTTCAAGGAGATAGTATGAAGAGGTAAGTTTCACTCACTCTTTTTAGACAACAAGGAAAATGGATAAAAGCTCAACATCAGGAATTATGAGACTCATGCAAATCGAACCTACAACAAGGTTTCAACTCACGCTAGTCAACTACCATCAGCAAAAGTTCTACAAACAATAAATGCTGAAGGGGTTTTAGAGAACTGTGTACCCTCTAGCTGCTGGTGAGATGTAAAGTGGTAACAGCCAATAATGAGAACAAAAAGGAGCTGCATTTCAAAGTAAAAATTGAGCCACCGTTCCATCCAGCAGGTCCACCGCTGAGCCTCTCACCTCAGAAAACCAGAGTCACGAAGGCACAGGCTGCAACAGCTGCACTGCAGGAATTTTACCAATAGCCAAGACACGGAAGCAGGCAAAATGTCCATCAACAGATGAATGGATAAAAAACAAGTGGTCCATGTACACAATGAACATTAGCCATGGACAAAAATGAAACACTGCTCTTTGAGGCACCATAGATGAGCCTAGAGATAATCACAGAACATGAAGTAAGTCGGAAAGCAAAAGACACAAACTATGATATCACTTATAGGCGTTATCTAACAACTGACACAAGTGAACATACTTCCACAGAGAAAGACACTCACACACTTAGGAAACATACTATGCTTATCTAAAAGGAAAGGTGCGGGTAATAGGTAAATTAAGATTAAGGTTACCATTCGTGTACAAATACCTATTAAATACATATATCAAAAAGACAGACCATATAGCAAGGGAGGTCTACCGGAAACCCTGCAGTAATTTACATGAGAAGAGGATCTGTACATTAATATATATATATATATATATATATATATATATATATGAAAAAATCAATCAGATTGTGTATAGCTAGGACAATCAATATTCTAAAGATTACCCCGATTAAAAAAACTAAAACAAAGAACAAGAAATAAAGTGACATAAACTTATGGGGTTTTTTTACTGGCACATTCCCTTCTAATTTACAACCTGGCAACAGGACTTCCAAAAAGGCTCTGCTGACCTAGTAACCAGATTTGGGAATGGAGAAATGCTGCCTCCTTGTGGCCGTTTCCCAAACAGCAGCTTTAAACCCAGTGCTAATGGTCACTAAATATTCACACTCATTTCAGGCATGTAAATGACACCTGCGCTCCAAAAACATCCTGGGGTCAAAAATCGATGAAAAATTTAAAAGGGCAGCGTTCCAAGAAGACAATTTCAAGAGGTTTATTGTACTCACTGTTTTTTTCCCCTGTTTTTTGTTTAAGAGAACTAAAACCGGTGTGGCAAAATGCTGAACATTAGGAATTATTAAAGACATGCAAATCCAAATTACAAAAACCTATCAGCTCACACCAGTCAGAATGGCCATCAGGAAAAATTCTGCAAACAATAAATGCTGAAGGAGTTGTGCAGAAATGCGTACGCTCGGTTCAAAGTGGGACATGGTAAGAGCCAGTAACGAAAACACAAAGGTTATTCTTTGAAAAGGTAAATATTGAGCTACCATTCAATCAAGCCTACCCACTGCCGGGCCTATCGCCTGAGAGGATGAGAATCCAAAAGTCACAGGCTGGCAATCCTGCACTCCAGCAATATTTACCATAGGCAACACTTGGAAGCATCGAAAGTGTCCATCAACAGAGGAATGCACAAAGAAGAAGTGGTCCATATACACAACGGAATACGACTCCAATAAAAAATATACATTCAATTTAAAAAACAAACATAAGTAAGGAGACATCAGCCTTTGGGGGTTTATCCAGGCACATTCCTCTCTAATTTATAACCGAGGAAAACCACTGGCAGGAAGGTCTGTTTCCCTAGTTACCAGAGTGGGAAAAGCAGAAATGCTGCCGCCCTCTGCCCGTTACCTGCAACAGAAGCTTTAAAACCTGTGCTAAGTGTCACTTCACATGCACAAGTACTGCTGGGCTGTAAATGAAACCTGCCCTCAAAATGTCTTGAGGGAGGTAATGGCCAAAATATCTCAAAATGTGGCACATACTTCAAGAAAACAATATGAAGACGTAAGCTGTACTCAAAGTTTTAAGCAAAAAAGGAAATGCCGGAAAGGTCAATTTCAAGGGATTATGAGATGCATGCAAATCCAACCACAAACAGGTACCAGCTCACACCAGTGGGAATAAACTTCAGCAAAAATCTACAAGCAATAAATGCTGAAGGGTTTGTGGAGAAGTGCATACCCTCAACGGTAAGTGGGACGTGACCTGGTAAGAGCCACTAATGAGAGCAGAATGGAGGTGCCTTTACATGGTAAACATTTTGCTACCATATGATCCAGCAGGCCCACTCCTGGGCCTATAAACTAAGAAGACAGAACTGGAAAGACACAGGCAGGCAAATCTGCACTGCAGCCGTATTACAATAGCCAAGACATGGAAGCAACCAATAAGTCCATCAACAGATGAGTGGACAAAGAAGAACTGGTACATGTACAGATGGACTATTAGACAAGGAAAAAAATGACACAATGCCATTTGGAGCACCGTAGATGAGTCTAGAGGTGATCACGCAACTTGTGGTAAGTCAGAAAGCGAAAGACACATATCCTATGATATCACTGATAGGTGTTACCTAAAAATTGATACCAGTGAAGATATTTCCACAGAGAAAGGCAATCACAGATTCATTAAACAACCTTATGTTTCAGTAATGGAAAGGTGTGAGGATTGGATACATGAGGTTACTGGGGTTAACAGAGATATACAAACACAGGTGAAGTATATAATCACCAAAGACCTACGGAATACCAAGAGAAGACAACTCAACATTCTGTCATAACCTACATGGGAAAAGGATCTGAAGAAGAACTGATATATGTATATGTGTAAAAGAACGACATCTTGCACACCTAGAACAAGCAAAACATTTTAATCAAACTTGCTGTGATAAAAAATTAAAATTAAATTAAAAAAACGAATAAGAAGTAGTGAGACATAAACTTAAGGGGCTCTTTCCTGGCACATTCCATTCAAATTTACCACCTAGAACAGGACATACATTGAGGCCCTGTTACCCTAGTAACCAGATCTGGTAAAGGAGAACTGCTCCCGCCTTGTGGCCGTTTCACACAACAGCAGCTCTAAACCCAGGGCTAACGGTTACTTGATATTCAAAATAATTGCAGGCCTGTAAATGACACGTGCCCTCAAAACAAATCCTTTGGTGATAAATCGAGCAAAAATCTCAAAAGACGTGTATATCTCAAAACGGCAATTTCAAGAGGCATATTATATGTGCATTCTCCCTTCTGTTTCATTTATTTCTTTTTTCTTGTTAAAAAAATGGCATGGAAATAGGCTCAACATCAGTAATTAATAAACCATGAAAATCCAGTGTACAAAAAGGTTCACTTCACAGCCGTCAGAATCATCATCACCAAAAAAGTCTACAAAGAATAAATGCTGGAGGGGTCATAGAGAACTGCGTACCTGCTAGCTGCTGGTGGGATGTAACCTGGTAAGAGCCAATAGTGAGAAGAGAATGGAGGTGCGTTTAAAGGTAAAAATTGAGCCACCATGTTATCTGGTAGGCCCTTTCATACACCTATCACCTGAGTAGACCAGAATCAACAAGACACAGGCTGGCAATCCTGCACTGCAGCATCATTTAACATAGCCAAGACGTGGAAGAAACTAAAATGCCCAGCAACAGAAAAATGCACAAAGAAAAAGTGTCCATGTACACCATGCAATATTAGCCATGGAAAACAATGAAACAGTGCCGTTTGCACCACCATAGAAAGACCTACAGTTAAACCCCCAATTTTAAGTAAGGAAGAAACCGAAAAACAGATAATCTATGATATCAATTATTGGTGTTACCTAAAAATTGATACCCATGAAATTATTTCCAAGAGGAGGACACGCATGCATTAGGAAAACAAAATTATGTTTAACCAAATGCAAAAGTGTAAGGAATGGATGAATTAGCAGATGGGGTTTTACAGACATGTACTAACACATATGAAATAGATGTCACAAAATAACTATGGAATACCAAGAGAGCTGTACTCAACTCTCTCTAATAACCTACACAGGAAAGGACCCACAGATGAATAGTTAGATACATAGGTATAATGAATCAGATTTTGTACACCTCAAAGAAAAAACATTTTTATCAAATTTGCTCTGATAATCAGTCAAAATTAAATTGAAATAACAAACAAGAAGTAAGGAGATATAAGCTCTTGGGGGTTTGCCCTGGCACATTCCACTCTAACTTGCAGCCTACTAACAGGATTTCCAGAAAAGCTCTGTTGCCCCAAAACCTCGAGTTGGAAATGCAGAAGTGCTGCCGCCTTGTGGCTGTTTTCCGAAAGAGCGGACTTAAACCCACAGCTAACAGTCACTTAACATTCACAAGGACACAGGGCTGTAAGGACACTTGCCGTCCAAAAATGGTGGTGAGGTAGGGAATGGACAAAAGAATTCAAATATGGTAAAAATTTCAAGGAGATAGTATGAAGAGGTAAGTTTCACTCACTCTTTTTAGACAACAAGGAAAATGGATAAAAGCTCAACATCAGGAATTATGAGACTCATGCAAATCGAACCTACAACAAGGTTTCAACTCACGCTAGTCAACTACCATCAGCAAAAGTTCTACAAACAATAAATGCTGAAGGGGTTTTAGAGAACTGTGTACCCTCTAGCTGCTGGTGAGATGTAAAGTGGTAACAGCCAATAATGAGAACAAAAAGGAGCTGCATTTCAAAGTAAAAATTGAGCCACCGTTCCATCCAGCAGGTCCACCGCTGAGCCTCTCACCTCAGAAAACCAGAGTCACGAAGGCACAGGCTGCAACAGCTGCACTGCAGGAATTTTCCCAATAGCCAAGACACGGAAGCAGGCAAAATGTCCATCAACAGATGAATGGATAAAAAACAAGTGGTCCATGTACACAATGAACATTAGCCATGGGCAAAAATGAAACACTGCTCTTTGAGGCACCATAGATGAGCCTAGAGATAATCACAGAACATGAAGTAAGTCGGAAAGCAAAAGACACAAACTATGATATCACTTATAGGCGTTATCTAACAACTGACACAAGTGAACATACTTCCACAGAGAAAGACACTCACACACTTAGGAAACATACTATGCTTATCTAAAAGGAAAGGTGCGGGTAATAGGTAAATTAAGATTAAGGTTACCATTCGTGTACAAATACCTATTAAATACATATATCAAAAAGACAGACCATATAGCAAGGGAGGTCTACCGGAAACCCTGCAGTAATTTACATGAGAAGAGGATCTGTACATTAATATATATATATATATATATATATATATATATATGAAAAAATCAATCAGATTGTGTATAGCTAGGACAATCAATATTCTAAAGATTACCCCGATTAAAAAAACTAAAACAAAGAACAAGAAATAAAGTGACATAAACTTATGGGGTTTTTTTACTGGCACATTCCCTTCTAATTTACAACCTGGCAACAGGACTTCCAAAAAGGCTCTGCTGACCTAGTAACCAGATTTGGGAATGGAGAAATGCTGCCTCCTTGTGGCCGTTTCCCAAACAGCAGCTTTAAACCCAGTGCTAATGGTCACTAAATATTCACACTCATTTCAGGCATGTAAATGACACCTGCGCTCCAAAAACATCCTGGGGTCAAAAATCGATGAAAAATTTAAAAGGGCAGCGTTCCAAGAAGACAATTTCAAGAGGTTTATTGTACTCACTGTTTTTTTCCCCTGTTTTTTGTTTAAGAGAACTAAAACCGGTGTGGCAAAATGCTGAACATTAGGAATTATTAAAGACATGCAAATCCAAATTACAAAAACCTATCAGCTCACACCAGTCAGAATGGCCATCAGGAAAAATTCTGCAAACAATAAATGCTGAAGGAGTTGTGCAGAAATGCGTACGCTCGGTTCAAAGTGGGACATGGTAAGAGCCAGTAACGAAAACACAAAGGTTATTCTTTGAAAAGGTAAATATTGAGCTACCATTCAATCAAGCCTACCCACTGCCGGGCCTATCGCCTGAGAGGATGAGAATCCAAAAGTCACAGGCTGGCAATCCTGCACTCCAGCAATATTTACCATAGGCAACACTTGGAAGCATCGAAAGTGTCCATCAACAGAGGAATGCACAAAGAAGAAGTGGTCCATATACACAACGGAATACGACTCCAATAAAAAAATATACATTCAATTTAAAAAACAAACATAAGTAAGGAGACATCAGCCTTTGGGGGTTTATCCAGGCACATTCCTCTCTAATTTATAACCGAGGAAAACCACTGGCAGGAAGGTCTGTTTCCCTAGTTACCAGAGTGGGAAAAGCAGAAATGCTGCCGCCCTCTGCCCGTTACCTGCAACAGAAGCTTTAAAACCTGTGCTAAGTGTCACTTCACATGCACAAGTACTGCTGGGCTGTAAATGAAACCTGCCCTCAAAATGTCTTGAGGGAGGTAATGGCCAAAATATCTCAAAATGTGGCACATACTTCAAGAAAACAATATGAAGACGTAAGCTGTACTCAAAGTTTTAAGCAAAAAAGGAAATGCCGGAAAGGTCAATTTCAAGGGATTATGAGATGCATGCAAATCCAACCACAAACAGGTACCAGCTCACACCAGTGGGAATAAACTTCAGCAAAAATCTACAAGCAATAAATGCTGAAGGGTTTGTGGAGAAGTGCATACCCTCAACGGTAAGTGGGACGTGACCTGGTAAGAGCCACTAATGAGAGCAGAATGGAGGTGCCTTTACATGGTAAACATTTTGCTACCATATGATCCAGCAGGCCCACTCCTGGGCCTATAAACTAAGAAGACAGAACTGGAAAGACACAGGCAGGCAAATCTGCACTGCAGCCGTATTACAATAGCCAAGACATGGAAGCAACCAATAAGTCCATCAACAGATGAGTGGACAAAGAAGAACTGGTACATGTACAGATGGACTATTAGACAAGGAAAAAAATGACACAATGCCATTTGGAGCACCGTAGATGAGTCTAGAGGTGATCACGCAACTTGTGGTAAGTCAGAAAGCGAAAGACACATATCCTATGATATCACTGATAGGTGTTACCTAAAAATTGATACCAGTGAAGATATTTCCACAGAGAAAGGCAATCACAGATTCATTAAACAACCTTATGTTTCAGTAATGGAAAGGTGTGAGGATTGGATACATGAGGTTACTGGGGTTAACAGAGATATACAAACACAGGTGAAGTATATAATCACCAAAGACCTACGGAATACCAAGAGAAGACAACTCAACATTCTGTCATAACCTACATGGGAAAAGGATCTGAAGAAGAACTGATATATGTATATGTGTAAAAGAACGACATCTTGCACACCTAGAACAAGCAAAACATTTTAATCAAACTTGCTGTGATAAAAAATTAAAATTAAATTAAAAAAACGAATAAGAAGTAGTGAGACATAAACTTAAGGGGCTCTTTCCTGGCACATTCCATTCAAATTTACCACCTAGAACAGGACATACATTGAGGCCCTGTTACCCTAGTAACCAGATCTGGTAAAGGAGAACTGCTCCCGCCTTGTGGCCGTTTCACACAACAGCAGCTCTAAACCCAGGGCTAACGGTTACTTGATATTCAAAATAATTGCAGGCCTGTAAATGACACGTGCCCTCAAAACAAATCCTTCGGTGATAAATCGAGCAAAAATCTCAAAAGACGTGTATATCTCAAAACGGCAATTTCAAGAGGCATATTATATGTGCATTCTCCCTTCTGTTTCATTTATTTCTTTTTTCTTGTTAAAAAAATGGCATGGAAATAGGCTCAACATCAGTAATTAATAAACCATGAAAATCCAGTGTACAAAAAGGTTCACTTCACAGCCGTCAGAATCATCATCACCAAAAAAGTCTACAAAGAATAAATGCTGGAGGGGTCATAGAGAACTGCGTACCTGCTAGCTGCTGGTGGGATGTAACCTGGTAAGAGCCAATAGTGAGAAGAGAATGGAGGTGCGTTTAAAGGTAAAAATTGAGCCACCATGTTATCTGGTAGGCCCTTTCATACACCTATCACCTGAGTAGACCAGAATCAACAAGACACAGGCTGGCAATCCTGCACTGCAGCATCATTTAACATAGCCAAGACGTGGAAGAAACTAAAATGCCCAGCAACAGAAAAATGCACAAAGAAAAAGTGTCCATGTACACCATGCAATATTAGCCATGGAAAACAATGAAACAGTGCCGTTTGCACCACCATAGAAAGACCTACAGTTAAACCCCCAATTTTAAGTAAGGAAGAAACCGAAAAACAGATAATCTATGATATCAATTATCGGTGTTACCTAAAAATTGATACCCATGAAATTATTTCCAAGAGGAGGACACGCATGCATTAGGAAAACAAAATTATGTTTAACCAAATGCAAAAGTGTAAGGAATGGATGAATTAGCAGATGGGGTTTTACAGACATGTACTAACACATATGAAATAGATGTCACAAAATAACTATGGAATACCAAGAGAGCTGTACTCAACTCTCTCTAATAACCTACACAGGAAAGGACCCACAGATGAATAGTTAGATACATAGGTATAATGAATCAGATTTTGTACACCTCAAAGAAAAAACATTTTTATCAAATTTGCTCTGATAATCAGTCAAAATTAAATTGAAATAACAAACAAGAAGTAAGGAGATATAAGCTCTTGGGGGTTTGCCCTGGCACATTCCACTCTAACTTGCAGCCTACTAACAGGATTTCCAGAAAAGCTCTGTTGCCCCAAAACCTCGAGTTGGAAATGCAGAAGTGCTGCCGCCTTGTGGCTGTTTTCCGAAAGAGCGGACTTAAACCCACAGCTAACAGTCACTTAACATTCACAAGGACACAGGGCTGTAAGGACACTTGCCGTCCAAAAATGGTGGTGAGGTAGGGAATGGACAAAAGAATTCAAATATGGTAAAAATTTCAAGGAGATAGTATGAAGAGGTAAGTTTCACTCACTCTTTTTAGACAACAAGGAAAATGGATAAAAGCTCAACATCAGGAATTATGAGACTCATGCAAATCGAACCTACAACAAGGTTTCAACTCACGCTAGTCAACTACCATCAGCAAAAGTTCTACAAACAATAAATGCTGAAGGGGTTTTAGAGAACTGTGTACCCTCTAGCTGCTGGTGAGATGTAAAGTGGTAACAGCCAATAATGAGAACAAAAAGGAGCTGCATTTCAAAGTAAAAATTGAGCCACCGTTCCATCCAGCAGGTCCACCGCTGAGCCTCTCACCTCAGAAAACCAGAGTCACGAAGGCACAGGCTGCAACAGCTGCACTGCAGGAATTTTCCCAATAGCCAAGACACGGAAGCAGGCAAAATGTCCATCAACAGATGAATGGATAAAAAACAAGTGGTCCATGTACACAATGAACATTAGCCATGGACAAAAATGAAACACTGCTCTTTGAGGCACCATAGATGAGCCTAGAGATAATCACAGAACATGAAGTAAGTCGGAAAGCAAAAGACACAAACTATGATATCACTTATAGGCGTTATCTAACAACTGACACAAGTGAACATACTTCCACAGAGAAAGACACTCACACACTTAGGAAACATACTATGCTTATCTAAAAGGAAAGGTGCGGGTAATAGGTAAATTAAGATTAAGGTTACCATTCGTGTACAAATACCTATTAAATACATATATCAAAAAGACAGACCATATAGCAAGGGAGGTCTACCGAAAACCCTGCAGTAATTTACATGAGAAGAGGATCTGTACATTAATATATATATATATATATATATATATATATATATATATATATATATATGAAAAAATCAATCAGATTGTGTATAGCTAGGACAATCAATATTCTAAAGATTACCCCGATTAAAAAAACTAAAACAAAGAACAAGAAATAAAGTGACATAAACTTATGGGGTTTTTTTACTGGCACATTCCCTTCTAATTTACAACCTGGCAACAGGACTTCCAAAAAGGCTCTGCTGACCTAGTAACCAGATTTGGGAATGGAGAAATGCTGCCTCCTTGTGGCCGTTTCCCAAACAGCAGCTTTAAACCCAGTGCTAATGGTCACTAAATATTCACACTCATTTCAGGCATGTAAATGACACCTGCGCTCCAAAAACATCCTGGGGTCAAAAATCGATGAAAAATTTAAAAGGGCAGCGTTCCAAGAAGACAATTTCAAGAGGTTTATTGTACTCACTGGTTTTTTCCCCTGTTTTTTGTTTAAGAGAACTAAAACCGGTGTGGCAAAATGCTGAACATTAGGAATTATTAAAGACATGCAAATCCAAATTACAAAAACCTATCAGCTCACACCAGTCAGAATGGCCATCAGGAAAAATTCTGCAAACAATAAATGCTGAAGGAGTTGTGCAGAAATGCGTACGCTCGGTTCAAAGTGGGACATGGTAAGAGCCAGTAACGAAAACACAAAGGTTATTCTTTGAAAAGGTAAATATTGAGCTACCATTCAATCAAGCCTACCCACTGCCGGGCCTATCGCCTGAGAGGATGAGAATCCAAAAGTCACAGGCTGGCAATCCTGCACTCCAGCAATATTTACCATAGGCAACACTTGGAAGCATCGAAAGTGTCCATCAACAGAGGAATGCACAAAGAAGAAGTGGTCCATATACACAACGGAATACGACTCCAATAAAAAATATACATTCAATTTAAAAAACAAACATAAGTAAGGAGACATCAGCCTTTGGGGGTTTATCCAGGCACATTCCTCTCTAATTTATAACCGAGGAAAACCACTGGCAGGAAGGTCTGTTTCCCTAGTTACCAGAGTGGGAAAAGCAGAAATGCTGCCGCCCTCTGCCCGTTACCTGCAACAGAAGCTTTAAAACCTGTGCTAAGTGTCACTTCATATGCACAAGTACTGCTGGGCTGTAAATGAAACCTGCCCTCAAAATGTCTTGAGGGAGGTAATGGCCAAAATATCTCAAAATGTGGCACATACTTCAAGAAAACAATATGAAGACGTAAGCTGTACTCAAAGTTTTAAGCAAAAAAGGAAATGCCGGAAAGGTCAATTTCAAGGGATTATGAGATGCATGCAAATCCAACCACAAACAGGTACCAGCTCACACCAGTGGGAATAAACTTCAGCAAAAATCTACAAGCAATAAATGCTGAAGGGTTTGTGGAGAAGTGCATACCCTCAACGGTAAGTGGGACGTGACCTGGTAAGAGCCACTAATGAGAGCAGAATGGAGGTGCCTTTACATGGTAAACATTTTGCTACCATATGATCCAGCAGGCCCACTCCTGGGCCTATAAACTAAGAAGACAGAACTGGAAAGACACAGGCAGGCAAATCTGCACTGCAGCCGTATTACAATAGCCAAGACATGGAAGCAACCAATAAGTCCATCAACAGATGAGTGGACAAAGAAGAACTGGTACATGTACAGATGGACTATTAGACAAGGAAAAAAATGACACAATGCCATTTGGAGCACCGTAGATGAGTCTAGAGGTGATCACGCAACTTGTGGTAAGTCAGAAAGCGAAAGACACATATCCTATGATATCACTGATAGGTGTTACCTAAAAATTGATACCAGTGAAGATATTTCCACAGAGAAAGGCAATCACAGATTCATTAAACAACCTTATGTTTCAGTAATGGAAAGGTGTGAGGATTGGATACATGAGGTTACTGGGGTTAACAGAGATATACAAACACAGGTGAAGTATATAATCACCAAAGACCTACGGAATACCAAGAGAAGACAACTCAACATTCTGTCATAACCTACATGGGAAAAGGATCTGAAGAAGAACTGATATATGTATATGTGTAAAAGAACGACATCTTGCACACCTAGAACAAGCAAAACATTTTAATCAAACTTGCTGTGATAAAAAATTAAAATTAAATTAAAAAAACGAATAAGAAGTAGTGAGACATAAACTTAAGGGGCTCTTTCCTGGCACATTCCATTCAAATTTACCACCTAGAACAGGACATACATTGAGGCCCTGTTACCCTAGTAACCAGATCTGGTAAAGGAGAACTGCTCCCGCCTTGTGGCCGTTTCACACAACAGCAGCTCTAAACCCAGGGCTAACGGTTACTTGATATTCAAAATAATTGCAGGCCTGTATATGACACGTGCCCTCAAAACAAATCCTTCGGTGATAAATCGAGCAAAAATCTCAAAAGACGTGTATATCTCAAAACGGCAATTTCAAGAGGCATATTATATGTGCATTCTCCCTTCTGTTTCATTTATTTCTTTTTTCTTGTTAAAAAAAATGGCATGGAAATAGGCTCAACATCAGTAATTAATAAACCATGAAAATCCAGTGTACAAAAAGGTTCACTTCACAGCCGTCAGAATCATCATCACCAAAAAAGTCTACAAAGAATAAATGCTGGAGGGGTCATAGAGAACTGCGTACCTGCTAGCTGCTGGTGGGATGTAACCTGGTAAGAGCCAATAGTGAGAAGAGAATGGAGGTGCGTTTAAAGGTAAAAATTGAGCCACCATGTTATCTGGTAGGCCCTTTCATACACCTATCACCTGAGTAGACCAGAATCAACAAGACACAGGCTGGCAATCCTGCACTGCAGCATCATTTAACATAGCCAAGACGTGGAAGAAACTAAAATGCCCAGCAACAGAAAAATGCACAAAGAAAAAGTGTCCATGTACACCATGCAATATTAGCCATGGAAAACAATGAAACAGTGCCGTTTGCACCACCATAGAAAGACCTACAGTTAAACCCCCAATTTTAAGTAAGGAAGAAACCGAAAAACAGATAATCTATGATATCAATTATTGGTGTTACCTAAAAATTGATACCCATGAAATTATTTCCAAGAGGAGGACACGCATGCATTAGGAAAACAAAATTATGTTTAACCAAATGCAAAAGTGTAAGGAATGGATGAATTAGCAGATGGGGTTTTACAGACATGTACTAACACATATGAAATAGATGTCACAAAATAACTATGGAATACCAAGAGAGCTGTACTCAACTCTCTCTAATAACCTACACAGGAAAGGACCCACAGATGAATAGTTAGATACATAGGTATAATGAATCAGATTTTGTACACCTCAAAGAAAAAACATTTTTATCAAATTTGCTCTGATAATCAGTCAAAATTAAATTGAAATAACAAACAAGAAGTAAGGAGATATAAGCTCTTGGGGGTTTGCCCTGGCACATTCCACTCTAACTTGCAGCCTACTAACAGGATTTCCAGAAAAGCTCTGTTGCCCCAAAACCTCGAGTTGGAAATGCAGAAGTGCTGCCGCCTTGTGGCTGTTTTCCGAAAGAGCGGACTTAAACCCACAGCTAACAGTCACTTAACATTCACAAGGACACAGGGCTGTAAGGACACTTGCCGTCCAAAAATGGTGGTGAGGTAGGGAATGGACAAAAGAATTCAAATATGGTAAAAATTTCAAGGAGATAGTATGAAGAGGTAAGTTTCACTCACTCTTTTTAGACAACAAGGAAAATGGATAAAAGCTCAACATCAGGAATTATGAGACTCATGCAAATCGAACCTACAACAAGGTTTCAACTCACGCTAGTCAACTACCATCAGCAAAAGTTCTACAAACAATAAATGCTGAAGGGGTTTTAGAGAACTGTGTACCCTCTAGCTGCTGGTGAGATGTAAAGTGGTAACAGCCAATAATGAGAACAAAAAGGAGCTGCATTTCAAAGTAAAAATTGAGCCACCGTTCCATCCAGCAGGTCCACCGCTGAGCCTCTCACCTCAGAAAACCAGAGTCACGAAGGCACAGGCTGCAACAGCTGCACTGCAGGAATTTTCCCAATAGCCAAGACACGGAAGCAGGCAAAATGTCCATCAACAGATGAATGGATAAAAAACAAGTGGTCCATGTACACAATGAACATTAGCCATGGACAAAAATGAAACACTGCTCTTTGAGGCACCATAGATGAGCCTAGAGATAATCACAGAACATGAAGTAAGTCGGAAAGCAAAAGACACAAACTATGATATCACTTATAGGCGTTATCTAACAACTGACACAAGTGAACATACTTCCACAGAGAAAGACACTCACACACTTAGGAAACATACTATGCTTATCTAAAAGGAAAGGTGCGGGTAATAGGTAAATTAAGATTAAGGTTACCATTCGTGTACAAATACCTATTAAATACATATATCAAAAAGACAGACCATATAGCAAGGGAGGTCTACCGGAAACCCTGCAGTAATTTACATGAGAAGAGGATCTGTACATTTATATATATATATATATATATATATATATATATATATATGAAAAAATCAATCAGATTGTGTATAGCTAGGACAATCAATATTCTAAAGATTACCCCGATTAAAAAAACTAAAACAAAGAACAAGAAATAAAGTGACATAAACTTATGGGGTTTTTTTACTGGCACATTCCCTTCTAATTTACAACCTGGCAACAGGACTTCCAAAAAGGCTCTGCTGACCTAGTAACCAGATTTGGGAATGGAGAAATGCTGCCTCCTTGTGGCCGTTTCCCAAACAGCAGCTTTAAACCCAGTGCTAATGGTCACTAAATATTCACACTCATTTCAGGCATGTAAATGACACCTGCGCTCCAAAAACATCCTGGGGTCAAAAATCGATGAAAAATTTAAAAGGGCAGCGTTCCAAGAAGACAATTTCAAGAGGTTTATTGTACTCACTGTTTTTTTCCCCTGTTTTTTGTTTAAGAGAACTAAAACCGGTGTGGCAAAATGCTGAACATTAGGAATTATTAAAGACATGCAAATCCAAATTACAAAAACCTATCAGCTCACACCAGTCAGAATGGCCATCAGGAAAAATTCTGCAAACAATAAATGCTGAAGGAGTTGTGCAGAAATGCGTACGCTCGGTTCAAAGTGGGACATGGTAAGAGCCAGTAACGAAAACACAAAGGTTATTCTTTGAAAAGGTAAATATTGAGCTACCATTCAATCAAGCCTACCCACTGCCGGGCCTATCGCCTGAGAGGATGAGAATCCAAAAGTCACAGGCTGGCAATCCTGCACTCCAGCAATATTTACCATAGGCAACACTTGGAAGCATCGAAAGTGTCCATCAACAGAGGAATGCACAAAGAAGAAGTGGTCCATATACACAACGGAATACGACTCCAATAAAAAATATACATTCAATTTAAAAAACAAACATAAGTAAGGAGACATCAGCCTTTGGGGGTTTATCCAGGCACATTCCTCTCTAATTTATAACCGAGGAAAACCACTGGCAGGAAGGTCTGTTTCCCTAGTTACCAGAGTGGGAAAAGCAGAAATGCTGCCGCCCTCTGCCCGTTACCTGCAACAGAAGCTTTAAAACCTGTGCTAAGTGTCACTTCATATGCACAAGTACTGCTGGGCTGTAAATGAAACCTGCCCTCAAAATGTCTTGAGGGAGGTAATGGCCAAAATATCTCAAAATGTGGCACATACTTCAAGAAAACAATATGAAGACGTAAGCTGTACTCAAAGTTTTAAGCAAAAAAGGAAATGCCGGAAAGGTCAATTTCAAGGGATTATGAGATGCATGCAAATCCAACCACAAACAGGTACCAGCTCACACCAGTGGGAATAAACTTCAGCAAAAATCTACAAGCAATAAATGCTGAAGGGTTTGTGGAGAAGTGCATACCCTCAACGGTAAGTGGGACGTGACCTGGTAAGAGCCACTAATGAGAGCAGAATGGAGGTGCCTTTACATGGTAAACATTTTGCTACCATATGATCCAGCAGGCCCACTCCTGGGCCTATAAACTAAGAAGACAGAACTGGAAAGACACAGGCAGGCAAATCTGCACTGCAGCCGTATTACAATAGCCAAGACATGGAAGCAACCAATAAGTCCATCAACAGATGAGTGGACAAAGAAGAACTGGTACATGTACAGATGGACTATTAGACAAGGAAAAAAATGACACAATGCCATTTGGAGCACCGTAGATGAGTCTAGAGGTGATCACGCAACTTGTGGTAAGTCAGAAAGCGAAAGACACATATCCTATGATATCACTGATAGGTGTTACCTAAAAATTGATACCAGTGAAGATATTTCCACAGAGAAAGGCAATCACAGATTCATTAAACAACCTTATGTTTCAGTAATGGAAAGGTGTGAGGATTGGATACATGAGGTTACTGGGGTTAACAGAGATATACAAACACAGGTGAAGTATATAATCACCAAAGACCTACGGAATACCAAGAGAAGACAACTCAACATTCTGTCATAACCTACATGGGAAAAGGATCTGAAGAAGAACTGATATATGTATATGTGTAAAAGAACGACATCTTGCACACCTAGAACAAGCAAAACATTTTAATCAAACTTGCTGTGATAAAAAATTAAAATTAAATTAAAAAAACGAATAAGAAGTAGTGAGACATAAACTTAAGGGGCTCTTTCCTGGCACATTCCATTCAAATTTACCACCTAGAACAGGACATACATTGAGGCCCTGTTACCCTAGTAACCAGATCTGGTAAAGGAGAACTGCTCCCGCCTTGTGGCCGTTTCACACAACAGCAGCTCTAAACCCAGGGCTAACGGTTACTTGATATTCAAAATAATTGCAGGCCTGTAAATGACACGTGCCCTCAAAACAAATCCTTCGGTGATAAATCGAGCAAAAATCTCAAAAGACGTGTATATCTCAAAACGGCAATTTCAAGAGGCATATTATATGTGCATTCTCCCTTCTGTTTCATTTATTTCTTTTTTCTTGTTAAAAAAATGGCATGGAAATAGGCTCAACATCAGTAATTAATAAACCATGAAAATCCAGTGTACAAAAAGGTTCACTTCACAGCCGTCAGAATCATCATCACCAAAAAAGTCTACAAAGAATAAATGCTGGAGGGGTCATAGAGAACTGCGTACCTGCTAGCTGCTGGTGGGATGTAACCTGGTAAGAGCCAATAGTGAGAAGAGAATGGAGGTGCGTTTAAAGGTAAAAATTGAGCCACCATGTTATCTGGTAGGCCCTTTCATACACCTATCACCTGAGTAGACCAGAATCAACAAGACACAGGCTGGCAATCCTGCACTGCAGCATCATTTAACATAGCCAAGACGTGGAAGAAACTAAAATGCCCAGCAACAGAAAAATGCACAAAGAAAAAGTGTCCATGTACACCATGCAATATTAGCCATGGAAAACAATGAAACAGTGCCGTTTGCACCACCATAGAAAGACCTACAGTTAAACCCCCAATTTTAAGTAAGGAAGAAACCGAAAAACAGATAATCTATGATATCAATTATCGGTGTTACCTAAAAATTGATACCCATGAAATTATTTCCAAGAGGAGGACACGCATGCATTAGGAAAACAAAATTATGTTTAACCAAATGCAAAAGTGTAAGGAATGGATGAATTAGCAGATGGGGTTTTACAGACATGTACTAACACATATGAAATAGATGTCACAAAATAACTATGGAATACCAAGAGAGCTGTACTCAACTCTCTCTAATAACCTACACAGGAAAGGACCCACAGATGAATAGTTAGATACATAGGTATAATGAATCAGATTTTGTACACCTCAAAGAAAAAACATTTTTATCAAATTTGCTCTGATAATCAGTCAAAATTAAATTGAAATAACAAACAAGAAGTAAGGAGATATAAGCTCTTGGGGGTTTGCCCTGGCACATTCCACTCTAACTTGCAGCCTACTAACAGGATTTCCAGAAAAGCTCTGTTGCCCCAAAACCTCGAGTTGGAAATGCAGAAGTGCTGCCGCCTTGTGGCTGTTTTCCGAAAGAGCGGACTTAAACCCACAGCTAACAGTCACTTAACATTCACAAGGACACAGGGCTGTAAGGACACTTGCCGTCCAAAAATGGTGGTGAGGTAGGGAATGGACAAAAGAATTCAAATATGGTAAAAATTTCAAGGAGATAGTATGAAGAGGTAAGTTTCACTCACTCTTTTTAGACAACAAGGAAAATGGATAAAAGCTCAACATCAGGAATTATGAGACTCATGCAAATCGAACCTACAACAAGGTTTCAACTCACGCTAGTCAACTACCATCAGCAAAAGTTCTACAAACAATAAATGCTGAAGGGGTTTTAGAGAACTGTGTACCCTCTAGCTGCTGGTGAGATGTAAAGTGGTAACAGCCAATAATGAGAACAAAAAGGAGCTGCATTTCAAAGTAAAAATTGAGCCACCGTTCCATCCAGCAGGTCCACCGCTGAGCCTCTCACCTCAGAAAACCAGAGTCACGAAGGCACAGGCTGCAACAGCTGCACTGCAGGAATTTTCCCAATAGCCAAGACACGGAAGCAGGCAAAATGTCCATCAACAGATGAATGGATAAAAAACAAGTGGTCCATGTACACAATGAACATTAGCCATGGACAAAAATGAAACACTGCTCTTTGAGGCACCATAGATGAGCCTAGAGATAATCACAGAACATGAAGTAAGTCGGAAAGCAAAAGACACAAACTATGATATCACTTATAGGCGTTATCTAACAACTGACACAAGTGAACATACTTCCACAGAGAAAGACACTCACACACTTAGGAAACATACTATGCTTATCTAAAAGGAAAGGTGCGGGTAATAGGTAAATTAAGATTAAGGTTACCATTCGTGTACAAATACCTATTAAATACATATATCAAAAAGACAGACCATATAGCAAGGGAGGTCTACCGGAAACCCTGCAGTAATTTACATGAGAAGAGGATCTGTACATTTATATATATATATATAAATATATATATATATATATGAAAAAATCAATCAGATTGTGTATAGCTAGGACAATCAATATTCTAAAGATTACCCCGATTAAAAAAACTAAAACAAAGAACAAGAAATAAAGTGACATAAACTTATGGGGTTTTTTTACTGGCACATTCCCTTCTAATTTACAACCTGGCAACAGGACTTCCAAAAAGGCTCTGCTGACCTAGTAACCAGATTTGGGAATGGAGAAATGCTGCCTCCTTGTGGCCGTTTCCCAAACAGCAGCTTTAAACCCAGTGCTAATGGTCACTAAATATTCACACTCATTTCAGGCATGTAAATGACACCTGCGCTCCAAAAACATCCTGGGGTCAAAAATCGATGAAAAATTTAAAAGGGCAGCGTTCCAAGAAGACAATTTCAAGAGGTTTATTGTACTCACTGTTTTTTTCCCCTGTTTTTTGTTTAAGAGAACTAAAACCGGTGTGGCAAAATGCTGAACATTAGGAATTATTAAAGACATGCAAATCCAAATTACAAAAACCTATCAGCTCACACCAGTCAGAATGGCCATCAGGAAAAATTCTGCAAACAATAAATGCTGAAGGAGTTGTGCAGAAATGCGTACGCTCGGTTCAAAGTGGGACATGGTAAGAGCCAGTAACGAAAACACAAAGGTTATTCTTTGAAAAGGTAAATATTGAGCTACCATTCAATCAAGCCTACCCACTGCCGGGCCTATCGCCTGAGAGGATGAGAATCCAAAAGTCACAGGCTGGCAATCCTGCACTCCAGCAATATTTACCATAGGCAACACTTGGAAGCATCGAAAGTGTCCATCAACAGAGGAATGCACAAAGAAGAAGTGGTCCATATACACAACGGAATACGACTCCAATAAAAAATATACATTCAATTTAAAAAACAAACATAAGTAAGGAGACATCAGCCTTTGGGGGTTTATCCAGGCACATTCCTCTCTAATTTATAACCGAGGAAAACCACTGGCAGGAAGGTCTGTTTCCCTAGTTACCAGAGTGGGAAAAGCAGAAATGCTGCCGCCCTCTGCCCGTTACCTGCAACAGAAGCTTTAAAACCTGTGCTAAGTGTCACTTCACATGCACAAGTACTGCTGGGCTGTAAATGAAACCTGCCCTCAAAATGTCTTGAGGGAGGTAATGGCCAAAATATCTCAAAATGTGGCACATACTTCAAGAAAACAATATGAAGACGTAAGCTGTACTCAAAGTTTTAAGCAAAAAAGGAAATGCCGGAAAGGTCAATTTCAAGGGATTATGAGATGCATGCAAATCCAACCACAAACAGGTACCAGCTCACACCAGTGGGAATAAACTTCAGCAAAAATCTACAAGCAATAAATGCTGAAGGGTTTGTGGAGAAGTGCATACCCTCAACGGTAAGTGGGACGTGACCTGGTAAGAGCCACTAATGAGAGCAGAATGGAGGCGCCTTTACATGGTAAACATTTTGCTACCATATGATCCAGCAGGCCCACTCCTGGGCCTATAAACTAAGAAGACAGAACTGGAAAGACACAGGCAGGCAAATCTGCACTGCAGCCGTATTACAATAGCCAAGACATGGAAGCAACCAATAAGTCCATCAACAGATGAGTGGACAAAGAAGAACTGGTACATGTACAGATGGACTATTAGACAAGGAAAAAAATGACACAATGCCATTTGGAGCACCGTAGATGAGTCTAGAGGTGATCACGCAAATTGTGGTAAGTCAGAAAGCGAAAGACACATATCCTATGATATCACTGATAGGTGTTACCTAAAAATTGATACCAGTGAAGATATTTCCACAGAGAAAGGCAATCACAGATTCATTAAACAACCTTATGTTTCAGTAATGGAAAGGTGTGAGGATTGGATACATGAGGTTACTGGGGTTAACAGAGATATACAAACACAGGTGAAGTATATAATCACCAAAGACCTACGGAATACCAAGAGAAGACAACTCAACATTCTGTCATAACCTACATGGGAAAAGGATCTGAAGAAGAACTGATATATGTATATGTGTAAAAGAACGACATCTTGCACACCTAGAACAAGCAAAACATTTTAATCAAACTTGCTGTGATAAAAAATTAAAATTAAATTAAAAAAACGAATAAGAAGTAGTGAGACATAAACTTAAGGGGCTCTTTCCTGGCACATTCCATTCAAATTTACCACCTAGAACAGGACATACATTGAGGCCCTGTTACCCTAGTAACCAGATCTGGTAAAGGAGAACTGCTCCCGCCTTGTGGCCGTTTCACACAACAGCAGCTCTAAACCCAGGGCTAACGGTTACTTGATATTCAAAATAATTGCAGGCCTGTAAATGACACGTGCCCTCAAAACAAATCCTTCGGTGATAAATCGAGCAAAAATCTCAAAAGACGTGTATATCTCAAAACGGCAATTTCAAGAGGCATATTATATGTGCATTCTCCCTTCTGTTTCATTTATTTCTTTTTTCTTGTTAAAAAAATGGCATGGAAATAGGCTCAACATCAGTAATTAATAAACCATGAAAATCCAGTGTACAAAAAGGTTCACTTCACAGCCGTCAGAATCATCATCACCAAAAAAGTCTACAAAGAATAAATGCTGGAGGGGTCATAGAGAACTGCGTACCTGCTAGCTGCTGGTGGGATGTAACCTGGTAAGAGCCAATAGTGAGAAGAGAATGGAGGTGCGTTTAAAGGTAAAAATTGAGCCACCATGTTATCTGGTAGGCCCTTTCATACACCTATCACCTGAGTAGACCAGAATCAACAAGACACAGGCTGGCAATCCTGCACTGCAGCATCATTTAACATAGCCAAGACGTGGAAGAAACTAAAATGCCCAGCAACAGAAAAATGCACAAAGAAAAAGTGTCCATGTACACCATGCAATATTAGCCATGGAAAACAATGAAACAGTGCCGTTTGCACCACCATAGAAAGACCTACAGTTAAACCCCCAATTTTAAGTAAGGAAGAAACCGAAAAACAGATAATCTATGATATCAATTATCGGTGTTACCTAAAAATTGATACCCATGAAATTATTTCCAAGAGGAGGACACGCATGCATTAGGAAAACAAAATTATGTTTAACCAAATGCAAAAGTGTAAGGAATGGATGAATTAGCAGATGGGGTTTTACAGACATGTACTAACACATATGAAATAGATGTCACAAAATAACTATGGAATACCAAGAGAGCTGTACTCAACTCTCTCTAATAACCTACACAGGAAAGGACCCACAGATGAATAGTTAGATACATAGGTATAATGAATCAGATTTTGTACACCTCAAAGAAAAAACATTTTTATCAAATTTGCTCTGATAATCAGTCAAAATTAAATTGAAATAACAAACAAGAAGTAAGGAGATATAAGCTCTTGGGGGTTTGCCCTGGCACATTCCACTCTAACTTGCAGCCTACTAACAGGATTTCCAGAAAAGCTCTGTTGCCCCAAAACCTCGAGTTGGAAATGCAGAAGTGCTGCCGCCTTGTGGCTGTTTTCCGAAAGAGCGGACTTAAACCCACAGCTAACAGTCACTTAACATTCACAAGGACACAGGGCTGTAAGGACACTTGCCGTCCAAAAATGGTGGTGAGGTAGGGAATGGACAAAAGAATTCAAATATGGTAAAAATTTCAAGGAGATAGTATGAAGAGGTAAGTTTCACTCACTCTTTTTAGACAACAAGGAAAATGGATAAAAGCTCAACATCAGGAATTATGAGACTCATGCAAATCGAACCTACAACAAGGTTTCAACTCACGCTAGTCAACTACCATCAGCAAAAGTTCTACAAACAATAAATGCTGAAGGGGTTTTAGAGAACTGTGTACCCTCTAGCTGCTGGTGAGATGTAAAGTGGTAACAGCCAATAATGAGAACAAAAAGGAGCTGCATTTCAAAGTAAAAATTGAGCCACCGTTCCATCCAGCAGGTCCACCGCTGAGCCTCTCACCTCAGAAAACCAGAGTCACGAAGGCACAGGCTGCAACAGCTGCACTGCAGGAATTTTCCCAATAGCCAAGACACGGAAGCAGGCAAAATGTCCATCAACAGATGAATGGATAAAAAACAAGTGGTCCATGTACACAATGAACATTAGCCATGGACAAAAATGAAACACTGCTCTTTGAGGCACCATAGATGAGCCTAGAGATAATCACAGAACATGAAGTAAGTCGGAAAGCAAAAGACACAAACTATGATATCACTTATAGGCGTTATCTAACAACTGACACAAGTGAACATACTTCCACAGAGAAAGACACTCACACACTTAGGAAACATACTATGCTTATCTAAAAGGAAAGGTGCGGGTAATAGGTAAATTAAGATTAAGGTTACCATTCGTGTACAAATACCTATTAAATACATATATCAAAAAGACAGACCATATAGCAAGGGAGGTCTACCGGAAACCCTGCAGTAATTTACATGAGAAGAGGATCTGTACATTAATATATATATATATATATATATATATATATATATATATATGAAAAAATCAATCAGATTGTGTATAGCTAGGACAATCAATATTCTAAAGATTACCCCGATTAAAAAAACTAAAACAAAGAACAAGAAATAAAGTGACATAAACTTATGGGGTTTTTTTACTGGCACATTCCCTTCTAATTTACAACCTGGCAACAGGACTTCCAAAAAGGCTCTGCTGACCTAGTAACCAGATTTGGGAATGGAGAAATGCTGCCTCCTTGTGGCCGTTTCCCAAACAGCAGCTTTAAACCCAGTGCTAATGGTCACTAAATATTCACACTCATTTCAGGCATGTAAATGACACCTGCGCTCCAAAAACATCCTGGGGTCAAAAATCGATGAAAAATTTAAAAGGGCAGCGTTCCAAGAAGACAATTTCAAGAGGTTTATTGTACTCACTGGTTTTTTCCCCTGTTTTTTGTTTAAGAGAACTAAAACCAGTGTGGCAAAATGCTGAACATTAGGAATTATTAAAGACATGCAAATCCAAATTACAAAAACCTATCAGCTCACACCAGTCAGAATGGCCATCAGGAAAAATTCTGCAAACAATAAATGCTGAAGGAGTTGTGCAGAAATGCGTACGCTCGGTTCAAAGTGGGACATGGTAAGAGCCAGTAACGAAAACACAAAGGTTATTCTTTGAAAAGGTAAATATTGAGCTACCATTCAATCAAGCCTACCCACTGCCGGGCCTATCGCCTGAGAGGATGAGAATCCAAAAGTCACAGGCTGGCAATCCTGCACTCCAGCAATATTTACCATAGGCAACACTTGGAAGCATCGAAAGTGTCCATCAACAGAGGAATGCACAAAGAAGAAGTGGTCCATATACACAACGGAATACGACTCCAATAAAAAATATACATTCAATTTAAAAAACAAACATAAGTAAGGAGACATCAGCCTTTGGGGGTTTATCCAGGCACATTCCTCTCTAATTTATAACCGAGGAAAACCACTGGCAGGAAGGTCTGTTTCCCTAGTTACCAGAGTGGGAAAAGCAGAAATGCTGCCGCCCTCTGCCCGTTACCTGCAACAGAAGCTTTAAAACCTGTGCTAAGTGTCACTTCACATGCACAAGTACTGCTGGGCTGTAAATGAAACCTGCCCTCAAAATGTCTTGAGGGAGGTAATGGCCAAAATATCTCAAAATGTGGCACATACTTCAAGAAAACAATATGAAGACGTAAGCTGTACTCAAAGTTTTAAGCAAAAAAGGAAATGCCGGAAAGGTCAATTTCAAGGGATTATGAGATGCATGCAAATCCAACCACAAACAGGTACCAGCTCACACCAGTGGGAATAAACTTCAGCAAAAATCTACAAGCAATAAATGCTGAAGGGTTTGTGGAGAAGTGCATACCCTCAACGGTAAGTGGGACGTGACCTGGTAAGAGCCACTAATGAGAGCAGAATGGAGGTGCCTTTACATGGTAAACATTTTGCTACCATATGATCCAGCAGGCCCACTCCTGGGCCTATAAACTAAGAAGACAGAACTGGAAAGACACAGGCAGGCAAATCTGCACTGCAGCCGTATTACAATAGCCAAGACATGGAAGCAACCAATAAGTCCATCAACAGATGAGTGGACAAAGAAGAACTGGTACATGTACAGATGGACTATTAGACAAGGAAAAAAATGACACAATGCCATTTGGAGCACCGTAGATGAGTCTAGAGGTGATCACGCAACTTGTGGTAAGTCAGAAAGCGAAAGACACATATCCTATGATATCACTGATAGGTGTTACCTAAAAATTGATACCAGTGAAGATATTTCCACAGAGAAAGGCAATCACAGATTCATTAAACAACCTTATGTTTCAGTAATGGAAAGGTGTGAGGATTGGATACATGAGGTTACTGGGGTTAACAGAGATATACAAACACAGGTGAAGTATATAATCACCAAAGACCTACGGAATACCAAGAGAAGACAACTCAACATTCTGTCATAACCTACATGGGAAAAGGATCTGAAGAAGAACTGATATATGTATATGTGTAAAAGAACGACATCTTGCACACCTAGAACAAGCAAAACATTTTAATCAAACTTGCTGTGATAAAAAATTAAAATTAAATTAAAAAAACGAATAAGAAGTAGTGAGACATAAACTTAAGGGGCTCTTTCCTGGCACATTCCATTCAAATTTACCACCTAGAACAGGACATACATTGAGGCCCTGTTACCCTAGTAACCAGATCTGGTAAAGGAGAACTGCTCCCGCCTTGTGGCCGTTTCACACAACAGCAGCTCTAAACCCAGGGCTAACGGTTACTTGATATTCAAAATAATTGCAGGCCTGTAAATGACACGTGCCCTCAAAACAAATCCTTCGGTGATAAATCGAGCAAAAATCTCAAAAGACGTGTATATCTCAAAACGGCAATTTCAAGAGGCATATTATATGTGCATTCTCCCTTCTGTTTCATTTATTTCTTTTTTCTTGTTAAAAAAATGGCATGGAAATAGGCTCAACATCAGTAATTAATAAACCATGAAAATCCAGTGTACAAAAAGGTTCACTTCACAGCCGTCAGAATCATCATCACCAAAAAAGTCTACAAAGAATAAATGCTGGAGGGGTCATAGAGAACTGCGTACCTGCTAGCTGCTGGTGGGATGTAACCTGGTAAGAGCCAATAGTGAGAAGAGAATGGAGGTGCGTTTAAAGGTAAAAATTGAGCCACCATGTTATCTGGTAGGCCCTTTCATACACCTATCACCTGAGTAGACCAGAATCAACAAGACACAGGCTGGCAATCCTGCACTGCAGCATCATTTAACATAGCCAAGACGTGGAAGAAACTAAAATGCCCAGCAACAGAAAAATGCACAAAGAAAAAGTGTCCATGTACACCATGCAATATTAGCCATGGAAAACAATGAAACAGTGCCGTTTGCACCACCATAGAAAGACCTACAGTTAAACCCCCAATTTTAAGTAAGGAAGAAACCGAAAAACAGATAATCTATGATATCAATTATCGGTGTTACCTAAAAATTGATACCCATGAAATTATTTCCAAGAGGAGGACACGCATGCATTAGGAAAACAAAATTATGTTTAACCAAATGCAAAAGTGTAAGGAATGGATGAATTAGCAGATGGGGTTTTACAGACATGTACTAACACATATGAAATAGATGTCACAAAATAACTATGGAATACCAAGAGAGCTGTACTCAACTCTCTCTAATAACCTACACAGGAAAGGACCCACAGATGAATAGTTAGATACATAGGTATAATGAATCAGATTTTGTACACCTCAAAGAAAAAACATTTTTATCAAATTTGCTCTGATAATCAGTCAAAATTAAATTGAAATAACAAACAAGAAGTAAGGAGATATAAGCTCTTGGGGGTTTGCCCTGGCACATTCCACTCTAACTTGCAGCCTACTAACAGGATTTCCAGAAAAGCTCTGTTGCCCCAAAACCTCGAGTTGGAAATGCAGAAGTGCTGCCGCCTTGTGGCTGTTTTCCGAAAGAGCGGACTTAAACCCACAGCTAACAGTCACTTAACATTCACAAGGACACAGGGCTGTAAGGACACTTGCCGTCCAAAAACGGTGGTGAGGTAGGGAATGGACAAAAGAATTCAAATATGGTAAAAATTTCAAGGAGATAGTATGAAGAGGTAAGTTTCACTCACTCTTTTTAGACAACAAGGAAAATGGATAAAAGCTCAACATCAGGAATTATGAGACTCATGCAAATCGAACCTACAACAAGGTTTCAACTCACGCTAGTCAACTACCATCAGCAAAAGTTCTACAAACAATAAATGCTGAAGGGGTTTTAGAGAACTGTGTACCCTCTAGCTGCTGGTGAGATGTAAAGTGGTAACAGCCAATAATGAGAACAAAAAGGAGCTGCATTTCAAAGTAAAAATTGAGCCACCGTTCCATCCAGCAGGTCCACCGCTGAGCCTCTCACCTCAGAAAACCAGAGTCACGAAGGCACAGGCTGCAACAGCTGCACTGCAGGAATTTTCCCAATAGCCAAGACACGGAAGCAGGCAAAATGTCCATCAACAGATGAATGGATAAAAAACAAGTGGTCCATGTACACAATGAACATTAGCCATGGACAAAAATGAAACACTGCTCTTTGAGGCACCATAGATGAGCCTAGAGATAATCACAGAACATGAAGTAAGTCGGAAAGCAAAAGACACAAACTATGATATCACTTATAGGCGTTATCTAACAACTGACACAAGTGAACATACTTCCACAGAGAAAGACACTCACACACTTAGGAAACATACTATGCTTATCTAAAAGGAAAGGTGCGGGTAATAGGTAAATTAAGATTAAGGTTACCATTCGTGTACAAATACCTATTAAATACATATATCAAAAAGACAGACCATATAGCAAGGGAGGTCTACCGGAAACCCTGCAGTAATTTACATGAGAAGAGGATCTGTACATTAATATATATATATATATATATATATATATATATATATATATATATGAAAAAATCAATCAGATTGTGTATAGCTAGGACAATCAATATTCTAAAGATTACCCCGATTAAAAAAACTAAAACAAAGAACAAGAAATAAAGTGACATAAACTTATGGGGTTTTTTTACTGGCACATTCCCTTCTAATTTACAACCTGGCAACAGGACTTCCAAAAAGGCTCTGCTGACCTAGTAACCAGATTTGGGAATGGAGAAATGCTGCCTCCTTGTGGCCGTTTCCCAAACAGCAGCTTTAAACCCAGTGCTAATGGTCACTAAATATTCACACTCATTTCAGGCATGTAAATGACACCTGCGCTCCAAAAACATCCTGGGGTCAAAAATCGATGAAAAATTTAAAAGGGCAGCGTTCCAAGAAGACAATTTCAAGAGGTTTATTGTACTCACTGGTTTTTTCCCCTGTTTTTTGTTTAAGAGAACTAAAACCAGTGTGGCAAAATGCTGAACATTAGGAATTATTAAAGACATGCAAATCCAAATTACAAAAACCTATCAGCTCACACCAGTCAGAATGGCCATCAGGAAAAATTCTGCAAACAATAAATGCTGAAGGAGTTGTGCAGAAATGCGTACGCTCGGTTCAAAGTGGGACATGGTAAGAGCCAGTAACGAAAACACAAAGGTTATTCTTTGAAAAGGTAAATATTGAGCTACCATTCAATCAAGCCTACCCACTGCCGGGCCTATCGCCTGAGAGGATGAGAATCCAAAAGTCACAGGCTGGCAATCCTGCACTCCAGCAATATTTACCATAGGCAACACTTGGAAGCATCGAAAGTGTCCATCAACAGAGGAATGCACAAAGAAGAAGTGGTCCATATACACAACGGAATACGACTCCAATAAAAAATATACATTCAATTTAAAAAACAAACATAAGTAAGGAGACATCAGCCTTTGGGGGTTTATCCAGGCACATTCCTCTCTAATTTATAACCGAGGAAAACCACTGGCAGGAAGGTCTGTTTCCCTAGTTACCAGAGTGGGAAAAGCAGAAATGCTGCCGCCCTCTGCCCGTTACCTGCAACAGAAGCTTTAAAACCTGTGCTAAGTGTCACTTCACATGCACAAGTACTGCTGGGCTGTAAATGAAACCTGCCCTCAAAATGTCTTGAGGGAGGTAATGGCCAAAATATCTCAAAATGTGGCACATACTTCAAGAAAACAATATGAAGACGTAAGCTGTACTCAAAGTTTTAAGCAAAAAAGGAAATGCCGGAAAGGTCAATTTCAAGGGATTATGAGATGCATGCAAATCCAACCACAAACAGGTACCAGCTCACACCAGTGGGAATAAACTTCAGCAAAAATCTACAAGCAATAAATGCTGAAGGGTTTGTGGAGAAGTGCATACCCTCAACGGTAAGTGGGACGTGACCTGGTAAGAGCCACTAATGAGAGCAGAATGGAGGTGCCTTTACATGGTAAACATTTTGCTACCATATGATCCAGCAGGCCCACTCCTGGGCCTATAAACTAAGAAGACAGAACTGGAAAGACACAGGCAGGCAAATCTGCACTGCAGCCGTATTACAATAGCCAAGACATGGAAGCAACCAATAAGTCCATCAACAGATGAGTGGACAAAGAAGAACTGGTACATGTACAGATGGACTATTAGACAAGGAAAAAAATGACACAATGCCATTTGGAGCACCGTAGATGAGTCTAGAGGTGATCACGCAACTTGTGGTAAGTCAGAAAGCGAAAGACACATATCCTATGATATCACTGATAGGTGTTACCTAAAAATTGATACCAGTGAAGATATTTCCACAGAGAAAGGCAATCACAGATTCATTAAACAACCTTATGTTTCAGTAATGGAAAGGTGTGAGGATTGGATACATGAGGTTACTGGGGTTAACAGAGATATACAAACACAGGTGAAGTATATAATCACCAAAGACCTACGGAATACCAAGAGAAGACAACTCAACATTCTGTCATAACCTACATGGGAAAAGGATCTGAAGAAGAACTGATATATGTATATGTGTAAAAGAACGACATCTTGCACACCTAGAACAAGCAAAACATTTTAATCAAACTTGCTGTGATAAAAAATTAAAATTAAATTAAAAAAACGAATAAGAAGTAGTGAGACATAAACTTAAGGGGCTCTTTCCTGGCACATTCCATTCAAATTTACCACCTAGAACAGGACATACATTGAGGCCCTGTTACCCTAGTAACCAGATCTGGTAAAGGAGAACTGCTCCCGCCTTGTGGCCGTTTCACACAACAGCAGCTCTAAACCCAGGGCTAACGGTTACTTGATATTCAAAATAATTGCAGGCCTGTAAATGACACGTGCCCTCAAAACAAATCCTTCGGTGATAAATCGAGCAAAAATCTCAAAAGACGTGTATATCTCAAAACGGCAATTTCAAGAGGCATATTATATGTGCATTCTCCCTTCTGTTTCATTTATTTCTTTTTTCTTGTTAAAAAAATGGCATGGAAATAGGCTCAACATCAGTAATTAATAAACCATGAAAATCCAGTGTACAAAAAGGTTCACTTCACAGCCGTCAGAGTCATCATCACCAAAAAAGTCTACAAAGAATAAATGCTGGAGGGGTCATAGAGAACTGCGTACCTGCTAGCTGCTGGTGGGATGTAACCTGGTAAGAGCCAATAGTGAGAAGAGAACGGAGGTGCGTTTAAAGGTAAAAATTGAGCCACCATGTTATCTGGTAGGCCCTTTCATACACCTATCACCTGAGTAGACCAGAATCAACAAGACACAGGCTGGCAATCCTGCACTGCAGCATCATTTAACATAGCCAAGACGTGGAAGAAACTAAAATGCCCAGCAACAGAAAAATGCACAAAGAAAAAGTGTCCATGTACACCATGCAATATTAGCCATGGAAAACAATGAAACAGTGCCGTTTGCACCACCATAGAAAGACCTACAGTTAAACCCCCAATTTTAAGTAAGGAAGAAACCGAAAAACAGATAATCTATGATATCAATTATCGGTGTTACCTAAAAATTGATACCCATGAAATTATTTCCAAGAGGAGGACACGCATGCATTAGGAAAACAAAATTATGTTTAACCAAATGCAAAAGTGTAAGGAATGGATGAATTAGCAGATGGGGTTTTACAGACATGTACTAACACATATGAAATAGATGTCACAAAATAACTATGGAATACCAAGAGAGCTGTACTCAACTCTCTCTAATAACCTACACAGGAAAGGACCCACAGATGAATAGTTAGATACATAGGTATAATGAATCAGATTTTGTACACCTCAAAGAAAAAACATTTTTATCAAATTTGCTCTGATAATCAGTCAAAATTAAATTGAAATAACAAACAAGAAGTAAGGAGATATAAGCTCTTGGGGGTTTGCCCTGGCACATTCCACTCTAACTTGCAGCCTACTAACAGGATTTCCAGAAAAGCTCTGTTGCCCCAAAACCTCGAGTTGGAAATGCAGAAGTGCTGCCGCCTTGTGGCTGTTTTCCGAAAGAGCGGACTTAAACCCACAGCTAACAGTCACTTAACATTCACAAGGACACAGGGCTGTAAGGACACTTGCCGTCCAAAAATGGTGGTGAGGTAGGGAATGGACAAAAGAATTCAAATATGGTAAAAATTTCAAGGAGATAGTATGAAGAGGTAAGTTTCACTCACTCTTTTTAGACAACAAGGAAAATGGATAAAAGCTCAACATCAGGAATTATGAGACTCATGCAAATCGAACCTACAACAAGGTTTCAACTCACGCTAGTCAACTACCATCAGCAAAAGTTCTACAAACAATAAATGCTGAAGGGGTTTTAGAGAACTGTGTACCCTCTAGCTGCTGGTGAGATGTAAAGTGGTAACAGCCAATAATGAGAACAAAAAGGAGCTGCATTTCAAAGTAAAAATTGAGCCACCGTTCCATCCAGCAGGTCCACCGCTGAGCCTCTCACCTCAGAAAACCAGAGTCACGAAGGCACAGGCTGCAACAGCTGCACTGCAGGAATTTTCCCAATAGCCAAGACACGGAAGCAGGCAAAATGTCCATCAACAGATGAATGGATAAAAAACAAGTGGTCCATGTACACAATGAACATTAGCCATGGACAAAAATGAAACACTGCTCTTTGAGGCACCATAGATGAGCCTAGAGATAATCACAGAACATGAAGTAAGTCGGAAAGCAAAAGACACAAACTATGATATCACTTATAGGCGTTATCTAACAACTGACACAAGTGAACATACTTCCACAGAGAAAGACACTCACACACTTAGGAAACATACTATGCTTATCTAAAAGGAAAGGTGCGGGTAATAGGTAAATTAAGATTAAGGTTACCATTCGTGTACAAATACCTATTAAATACATATATCAAAAAGACAGACCATATAGCAAGGGAGGTCTACCGAAAACCCTGCAGTAATTTACATGAGAAGAGGATCTGTACATTAATATATATATATATATATATATATATATATATATATATATATATATATATATATATATATATGAAAAAATCAATCAGATTGTGTATAGCTAGGACAATCAATATTCTAAAGATTACCCCGATTAAAAAAACTAAAACAAAGAACAAGAAATAAAGTGACATAAACTTATGGGGTTTTTTTACTGGCACATTCCCTTCTAATTTACAACCTGGCAACAGGACTTCCAAAAAGGCTCTGCTGACCTAGTAACCAGATTTGGGAATGGAGAAATGCTGCCTCCTTGTGGCCGTTTCCCAAACAGCAGCTTTAAACCCAGTGCTAATGGTCACTAAATATTCACACTCATTGCAGGCCTGTAAATGACACCTGCGCTCCAAAAACATCCTGGGGTTGAATATCGACCAAAAAATTCAAAAGACGGCCACCTTCCAGGAAGACAATTTCAAGAGGTTTATTGCACTCACCTTTTTTTTCTGTTTTTTATTTAAGAGAACTATAAAAAGGTGTGGGGAAATGTTGAACATTAGGAACTATTAAACACATGCAAATCCAAATTACAAAAACCTATCAGTTCACACCAGTCTGAATGGCCATCAGCAAAAACTCTGTAAACAATAAATGCTGAAGAGGTTGTAGAGAAATGCGTACCCCCGGTTCAAAGTGGGACATGGTAAGATTCAGTAATGAAAACACAAAGGATATTCCTTGGAAAGGTAAATATTGTGCTAGCATTCAATCAAGCCTACCCAGTGCTGGGCCTATCGCCTGAGAGGATGAGAATATAAAAGACACAGGCTGGCAATCCTGCACTCCAGCAATATTTACCATAGCCAACACTTGGAAGCAATGAAAACGTCCATCAACAGAGGAGTGCACAAAGAAGAAGTGGTCCATGTACACAATGGAATATGACTCCAATAAAAATATAAATTCAATTTAAAAAACAAACATAAGTAAGGAGACATCAGCATTTCTGGCTTTATCCGGGCACATTCCTCTCTAATTTATCACCGAGGAAACCACTAGCAGGAAAGCCTATTTCCCTATTACCAGATTGGGAAAAGCAGAAATGCTGCCACTCTCTGCCCATTACCTGCAACAGGAGCTTTAAAACCTGTGCTAAGTGTCACTTCATATGCACATGTACTGTTTGGCTGTAAATGAAACCTGCCCTCAAAATGTCTTGAGGGAGGTAATGGCCAATATTTCAAAATGTGGCACATACTTCAAGAAAACAATTTGAATAGGTAAGCTGTACTCACAGTTTTAAGAGAATAAAGGACATGCTTGAAAGTTCAATTTCAAGGGATTATGAGATGCATGCAAATCCAACCACAATCAGGTACCAGCTCATACCAGTCAGAATAAACTTCAGCAAAAATCTACAAGCAATAAATGCTGAAGGGTTTGTGGAGAAGTGCATACCCTCAACTTTAAGTGGGACGTAACCTGGTAAGAGCCACTAATGAGAACAGAATGGAGGTGCCTTTACATGGTAAACATTTTGCTACCATATGATCCAGTAGGCCCACTCCTGGGCCTATAAACTAAGAAGACAGAATTGGAAAGACACAGGCAGCTAAATCTACATTGCAGCCGTATTACAATAGGCAAGACATGGAAGCAACCAATAAGTCCATCAACAGATGAGTGGACAAAGAAGAACTTGTACATGTACAGATGGAATATTAGCCAAGGAAAAATTGACAGAATGCCATTTGTAGCACCGTAGATGAGTTTAGAGGTGATCACGCAACTTGTAGTAAGTCAGAAAGCTAAATACTCATATCCTATAATATCACTTATAGGTGTTACCTAAAAATTGATACCAGTGAATATATTTCCACAGAGAAAGGCAATCACAGATTCATTAAACAAACTTCTGTTTCTCCAATGGAAAATTTTAAAAGTAAAATAGAAAAAGAAGTTCTTCCTTTCCCAGAGGTGTATTTTTATGAATGAACTATTTCCTTGCATATATCTATAAATACAAAAAACAGGAATAAAACCTACCTTGAACCAAAAAAAGAATAAAAGATAAAAAATCCGATCCCACCAGGTATACAGAGTAAAACCCTATCCGGGCACTTGTTCCAGTGGTAAACAATTCTGAAATTGGTCACAGGTGGGGAATCATCTCCCATGTAGCCAGCAGCCCCCTGCAAGTAACGTCCTCATTGCAAAGCTGGGGGACCGTGCCGAGGCGTCTGTGAGTCAACGTGAGCTGAGCCCCAGGCCAGCTGCTGCTGAACTGTTCCTACCCTTCCCAGGTAAAACACCTGAATGTGGGCAAGGACTTGAAAGCCTAGAGGAAAGGCCGTGGAGCCACACCAGCGACAGCACGCAGGCAGACTTCGTGCCTGCAGGCCAGCCAGGATGGTCCTGGCCCTGGGCGCTCTTCTGGAAGCTTTCCACTTCCCTGCCTGAGGTACCCCTCCTGTCCCGGCCCCCACTGCTTTTTTTCTTCCTCACCTCTGGCCGGAGAGAAATTCCAGCGGAAGGTATGGGTGACACATCCTCTTCTTTACAGGTGGCAGCCTGGCAACTCCTGCAGAAAGTCCAGCAGAGCCCCACTCACACCAGGCCACCCACAAAGCCACGGCCCCTCACTCCCTCCCACCAGCCCAGCCCCGACACTGCTGACGGGGCAGAGAATATGGCGTCAGGCACAGCTGAAGGGGCTCTTGCTTCCTGGAACAGTGTTTATATTGACCTCAACCCAGGCACACCTGGGGAGGGCTAGCCGGCAGGGTCAGCCTGCCCAGGTCAGCCAATCCTCGCCTCTCAGGGACTCACATTGCAGGAAATGGGCCTTGCTGCACCAGCCATGTACAAGGAACAGGTGTGTGCTCCTGAGAGTCAGGATAGACAAGGGGCTGCAGCCCTGGCTTGTTTTCTAATCATTTTATCTGCCCCATGAGTGGGAGACAACTTCAAGAAGACCCTCTCCTAATGAGAGGAACCCAGGAGTCAGGGAGAGGAGGGGTGGTGGGTGCAGATAGAGGTCCGGCTGCAGTGGAAGCCTCTGGAAGACCAGGCAGAGGGAAGCCACACAGAGTGAAGCCCAGGGTCACAGACCTGTAGGAGGTACTGCTTGTTAGGTAAAGTCCTGCTCTGAGGTGCTCTGGGTCAGCTCAACCGACAGGTGGGCTGGGGGTGCTCTGCAGTGACGTTTATGTGAAAGGTTCCTGTGTGCCCAGCCCTGCCGGGGTAACTGCCCAGGGGGGCTCTGTATCAAGGGAGGGGCCTGACCACGAGAGCCCCTCGGGCTGCTGGGTACCTGCCCAGGGGAGCTCCATATCCTGGGAGTTGCTTGACCACGAGGGCCCCGTGGGCTGCTGGGTACCTGCCCAGGGGAGCTCCATATCCTGGGAGCGGCTTGACCACGAGGGCCCCGTGGGCTGCTGGGTACCTGCCCAGGGGAGCTCCGTATCCTGGGAGGGGCCTGACCACGAGAGCCCCGTGGGCTGCTGGTGACCTGGTAAAGGATGTCAGGACAGTCAGTGAAGCCACCGAGGACATACATCCAGTAACTCCTAATTCCTACACCCTGCTGGTCATTCTACCATCCACCAGGACATGGTATTCTGTATTAGACTTCAATGATGCCTTCTTCTGTATTCCATTACTCCCAGAGTCACAAGAAATTTTGGCTTGTGATTGGCAGGACTCAACATACAACGAAGACAATACTGCTGGCACCATCCTGCCCCAAGTGTTCAAAAATTCCCAAACCATCTTTGGGGCAATGTTAGCTAAAGACCTAAAAGTTCTACGTCTGTAAAAAGGAACCTTCCTTCAATATGCAGACGACATTCTGCTCGCCAGCCCTACTAAGGAGGCCTCTGAACTACCTAGCCAAGAAAGGATAGAAGGTGTCCAAGAAAAAGGCTCAAATATCACAGACTAAGGTGACCTGCCTGGGCTTCATTCTCACAGGTCGGAAAAGCCCATCCCAGGAAAAGGAAGAAGCCATTTGCAGCCTTACCCCTTCTAAAACTAGAAGACAGCTTAGGGGTTCCTGGGAGGCCTGGGTTTGCTGCATCTGGATCCCTAACTACAGTCTAATAGCTGGGCCTCTATATGAAACACTGACAGAAAAAATGATGATCCTTTTGAATAGAATCCAGAAGCAGCCTTCCAAGAATGGAAAGAGCAGTCAATTCAGACCCTTGCCCTGGAACTCCCTAATTTAGCTAAACCCTTTGACCTTTACATTCCTGGTGAAAGGTGAATCACCCTTGGAGCATTACTGCAAAAACTGGGACCACTTGAAATGGAGCAACACAAGAATGCCCTTCAAATATGATAAACTATGGTCACCAAGGGCTTTGCCCATCCCCCCCATCAGGCCAGGATACTGGGGGTATCTAAAAACTGGAAATCAGCAGCCTGCAAGGCCAGCTCCCTCCCAAGGGAAAAGGACCCCATGTGGTTATCCTAACCACCCACCATGCCCTGAAGTTGCAGGGGTCTCTCCGTGGACACACAGACCTCGAGAGAGGAGGCCCTCCAACTTCAACCTCCAGAGAGACAACCGGGGGCAACAGGCCCCAGTGACGACTCATGTGACCATCACTTGACCTGGAGTTTCTCTCAGAAAACAACAAGAGTGTGCCCCGAAAGAGCAGACTACTGCTTGCAGGACTTACTGCACCCAGAGGGGAGCTAATAAGCTTGGCGGGGGAACCGTATATCACGATTTCACCATAGAATAGCCTACAGACACTACGGTGACGGCGGCCAGTAAGACCGGCTGGACTCCTGGCTACTTCAAAAGGCCGTTGACTCAGTGGCCGTCATGGTCCTGGATCACCAGTGACCCTGGACTGTCTGGGAGTTGAGCGGGCAGGGCTCTGACACCTGGTGCTGTTTGTACGTTAATTGAGGGGCCTAATTGAAGAAAGCACAGACTACCGGTCAGAGCATCTAGGCTGGCAGAAACCGTCAGCCTAAGTTCACCGAACAAATGTGGGACAGGGTAAAACGTGCCCCCCCAGCGTCTCTGCACATCTCTTTCCTGGACCCTTAGAGGTCATTAGAATCTATAACACTTCCAATGCTGGTGCTCAGGTGGACGAGAAGTGAGGCAGGAGGCCTGCGGACAATTGACCTCACCTGGAGGCTGGTGGGGAGACGTTCTGCCCCTCCCTCCCGGGTATGAGGACTCCCAACTCAGCACAAAGCACTTACAGAAGAGGGGTCTGCACCCTCAGCACCCCAAGAATGAGGAACAGGACAAAAAGTAGAGGAGGTGTTTGTCTCTGGCAAAGCCCATTAAAAATTCCTGGGAGATAAAATTAGAATCTGGGCAATAAAATAAAGTCTAACCTTTTTTTCCTTTGTGCTTTGTCCAATTTCACTTGCTCCTAGGGTTCCGCATGCAGAGGTCCCACACCAGGCACTTCAGACCCGATTTCCTAGTGCAGAATGGCTGGGTCGACACCTCAGTTCGTGGGTCCCCTGCAGACTCTGCGACATAGAGCCTGAGTTCCAGCCAACCTGGCCCTTGAGAGCTCCGTCCCCTCCCTCCCGCTGAAGCTGCCGGGATCCCTACACAGCAGCCCAGCCCACAGCCCACGGGGGAGTGCATGCTCTCACCTCTCCATTCTCTGATCAAAATATAAAGTTTCCTTTGCTTCTTAACCAAACTCAGTCTCGTTCTTTTGGCTCCAATGACACTGGGCATGGGGACTCCTGTTGGGGTCCACTCTGGAGGATCAGTAACAGAAATTGAGAACATTGTAACTTCAATGAACAGATGTGTGAGCCAAACTGTAATTAACATAGAGCAGTGGATAAGGCTCAGGTAAAATAAGATGTTTCTAAGACTTCCATTAGATATTTCCATCACTTTATTATAAGCAAGTTCAGTGAAGATGTTTGTCTTATTTGTCAGGTCAACATTAGAGAAATTAAGTGATTTCTTTCCAAGGATGTACATCTAATACTCTTGGCTGAAACTTCAATCTTGTTTTGAATGTTTTTCCATTGAAAATGATACCTCTCTTTCAGCTCCCCCATTTCTCAGAAGTATAAAATCTTATAATTTATTATTACCAAAGGGGAAATGTGGGAGGAGGGATAAATTAACAGTTTGGGTTTAACAAATACACACAGCTATGTATAAAATAGATCATCAACAAGGAACTACTGTATAGCACAGGGAACCACGCTCAATATTTTGCAATAACCTATAAGGGGAAATAATATGAAAAATAATAGATATTTTTTACCGACAGCATCTATCAACGGCAGATAAAATGTAACCTAAGGGAAGCCGATGGTGAGCGCTTCTGACCCTGAAGACTTCAATCATCTAAAGTTCGAACTCTGCCTACTTCCCAAGGCCCTTAATGAATATACATGTAGCCGTAGCTTAAAAATTCCCCAGTTTGGGGTTCGGGGAGGCACTGATTTGGAAAAATCCCTGGTGTTCTCCTTACATGCATGGGACCCTTCCTACTGCTAAAACATGCCTGTCACACCCAGAGGATGGTACCCCACTTGATCGGGAAGAGTTTGGAAAAGGCACCTCATCTCCTGGTGCTCGGGTTCACCCCTCCAGCACATTTCCTAACAATCTCCTCACTTAGGGATGTCAGCACCGTCAACATCCTGTTGCACACAGTTTGGAATTTGTCCAGAGGATGAAGCGGAAGGATGAGAAGCAATGAGAGACAAGTCCTAGGTGTTTGGACAGGCACATGTCACTCTAATTTCCAATTAGCAAGACGAATTCTCCAAAGGCAAGGATTGCCCACAGAAACAGAATAGGGCTTGAGGAAATCCCACTGTTTTGTGGCCAGTTTCCAAAATCACTAGTTGAAAAATGGAACTCAGGGGCACTAAAATTCACGAAACTGCAGAGTTGAAAATATCTATCATCGAAAAATGTCTTGAGGTAAGTCACCGAAAAGGACTTGTAAAGAAGGGAGAATGGCAGGAAACGGATTTGAAGAGGTAGAAAGGACTCGCCATTAAAGCACAAGAAAAGGGGTTGAACATCGCCAACGATGCAGCTGGCCAAAGAAGACGTATGCTTTTTTTCTAAATATATTCAAGGAAAGGGTATACACCCTTTTGAGCCAACCAAACAGGTGGGCACTGGAAATCAATACTACAAAATGTATCACTTCACATCAGTCAGAAGAGCCATCCTCATAAAGTGTAAACACCAGAAATGCAGGACAGGGCAAGGAGAAAAGGGAGCCCTGTGAGGCTGATAGTGGAAATATAAATTGCCAACGGCCACTCTGGAAAAGTTTATTGTGTTTACTAAAACATCTAAGAAATGAGCTACAGAGCATAGGCCATTTGCACTCACGGGCGTATATCTTGGGATAAACAAAAATCGACAGGACACAGGCATGCCAACGTTTACCACCTCTCTATAAAAAAGAGCCTCAACTTGGGTACAACCTAAATGTCCCTGGAAGGATAAAATGGATAAAAGAGATGTGGTACTTATGTAGAGAGGAATATTACTCAGCCTGGAAATCAGTGAAATAAGGCCATTTGCAACAACTCTGGAGGAGTTATGAACGATCATTCTAAGTGACATAAGTCGGAAAGAAAAAGAAACATATCATAAGATGACACTTAAAGGTGGAATCAAAAATCGCTACACATGAAATAAATTACAAAACAGAAACATAGTCAAATATGTAGAAAACACACATAAGGCTGCTAAACGGGAAATGTGGGGAGGGGTGAGACATTATCCAGGAGGTTGAAATTAGCAAAGATACCATTGCAAATACCAAATTGATAATCGACAAGGCCTACATGGTACCTCAAAGAACTGCACTCAACACACTCAAGTCACCGGAAAATAATATATACGACTGGCAAGAATCTGAAAAAGAATTTATTGATGTCTCTCAGTACGTGAATCAAGTGGATGTACAGCAGCAAAAAACAGAGCTTTGAAAATCAGCTGTAACCAATATAATAATAAATAAAAAATAAATAAAAGACAGTGAGACAGAGAAAAATTCTTACAACTTTTGCTCAGGGGCTATGATGCAACATGGATTGAACACAACTAGACCCATAGAAGGATGAGACATAAGGCTGGAAACTGTTCACGCTAAGAGATATTAGTGAGGTTGGCTGAGGAAATGCAGACCTTTTAAAGTAATACTGCCTGGTACCCATTCCATGGGTCCCAAATCTGCATTTTCAAGGGAATCTTCCTACAGCGAAAACATGCATGGGAAACCCAGAGGACTGTACACCGTGTGATTGGGAAAGGTGTCTAAAATGCACCTCAATTTTGATCTCCTGGTGCTCGGGTTTGCCATTCCAGCCACATTACTAACAATCTTCCCACTGGGAGAACCAGCACCTTTAACCTCCTGTTTCACACAGTTCACAATTTGTGCAGAGAATGAACGGGAAGAGGGGGAACCAATGAGAGACAAGCTGTAGGAGTTTAGACAGGCACATGTCACTCTAATTTCCCATCAGGAAGAAGAATTAACCAAAGGCTCAGCCTGCCTCCCTGGAACAGAATAGGGCCTAAAGCAATCCTGCGGTTTTGAAGCCAGCTCACAAAAAAGCGAGTTGAAAAATGGTGCTCAGAGGCAGTGCAAATCACAAACCTGCAGAGTTATAAATGATAACTAATGTCCAAAAATATAGTGAGGTAAGGCAACGAAGAGTATCTGAATGCAAGGCAGAATTGCAGGAAACAGATATCAAGAGGTAGACTGGACTCGCCTTTAAAGCATATGAAAAGCGGCAGAATTTTGAAAATGATGCAGCTGCCCAAAAAGGGCAACTAGATTCAGGAAATATAATAGATTCAGGAAAAAATGCATACACTCTTTTTGTCCAACCAAGCAAGCGGGTAATGCAAATCCACACAACAAAGAAGTCTCACTTCCCACTGGTCAAAAGCACCATCAGAGAAAAGTGTAAAATTCAGAAATGCAGGAAAGGCCATGGAGAACAGGAAGCATTGTTATGCTGATGGGTGGGGTATAAATTGCCAAGAGCCACTCTGAAGAAGTTGATGGTGTTACCTAAAACATCTAAAAAACAGAGCTACAGAGCATAGGGCACATCCACTCACAGGCATATATCTTGGGAAGACTAAAAATCAACAAGACACAGGCACCCCAAAGTTTAGGGCTGCTCTGTTTACAAGAAACTCGACTTTGGTACACCTAAAATATCCCAGGAAAGAGAACAATAGATAAAGAAGTTGTGGTACATTTGTACAATGGAATATCACTCAGCCATGAAATCAATGTCATAAGGCCAGTAGCAGCATAATGAGTGGATTTAGGTGCGATGATTCTAAGCGAAATAATTCACACAGAAAAAGAAACTTATCATAAGATATCACTTATAGAGGGAATGTATATCACTTATAGAGGGAATATGAACTAAATTACAAACAGAACAGAGTCACGCATTTAGAAAACACACTTATGACTGCTTAAGGTGAAAGGTGAGGAGGAGTGATGCATAAAACAAGACTTTGAAATTAACACAGATACCGTCCTATAAGCCAAATATGTATTAGACAAGACCTACTTCTTGCTCAGTGAACTGGACTCAACACTCCCTATTCACCGCAGAAGAATATATCTGACTAGTAAGAATCTTAAAACCTATGTATTTATATGTTGCCGTAGGTGAATCAAGTGTGTTTAGAGCGGCATAAACACAACAGTGAAACTCAGGATAACACCATTGTAAAAATAAATTTCAAACACAAAACACAAAGACAGTGAAAGAGAGAGAAATTCTTACAAAATTCTTTCAGGAGCTGTGATGCAACACGGACTGACCACATCTACACCCAGAGTTGGATGAGACATAAGGCTGGACACTTGGAGCTGAGAGGAATGGTGAGGTTGGGTGAACAAGGGCAGACCCTTTAAAGTAATACTGTGTGCTACCCAATCCATGGGTCCAACTCTCCATGATCAAGGGAATCTTCCTACAGCTAAAGGATGCATGGGAAACCCAGAGGATGATACACCGTGTGATTTGGAAAGGTTTCTAACACGCAATTCATTTTTCATCAACTGGTGCTCTGGTTCGCCGTTTCAGCTGTGTTACTAACAACCTCCTCACTTGGAAAATCAGCACCTTTAACATCCTGTTTCGCACAGTATCCAATTTGTGAGGAGGATGAACGAGAAGAGGGGGAACAAATGTGAGACTAGATGTAGGTGTTTGGAAGGGCACATGTCACTCTAATTTCCCATCAGGAAGAAGAATTAAACAAAGGCTCAGCCTGCCTCCCCAGAACCAGAATAAGTCCTGAAGCAATCCTGCGGTTTTGGTGCCAGATCACTAAAAAGCGAGTTGAAAGATGGAGCTCAGGTGCACGGTAATTCACAAACCTGCAGACTTATAAAAGACAACTATCATCCAAAATTGTATTGAGGTAAGGCAAAGAAGAGGATATGAAAGCAAGGCAGAAGTGCAAGAAACAGATTTCAAATGATAGATTAGAGTCGCCTTTAAAGCACATGAAAAGTGGCAGAACTTCGACAATGGTGCAGTTAGCCAAAAAGGGCCTATGCGTTTTTCCTGAATATATTTAGTAAAAAACGCAGACGCCCTTTTTGGCCAACCAAGCAAGCGGGCAATGCAAATCAGCACTACAAAGAAGTCTCACTCGCATCTGTCAAAAGGGCCATCCTGGAAAAGTGTAAAAACCAGAAATGCAGGACAAGCCCTGGAGAAAAGGAAGCTTTGTTATGCTGATGGGCGGGATGTAAAATGCCAACGCCACTCTGGAGAAGTGTATGGTGTTTCCTAAAACATCTAAAAATCAGAGCCACAGGGCATAGGGCACTTCCACTCATGGGCGTATATATTCGGAAAACCAAAAATCGACAGGACACAGGCACCCCAAAGTTTAGGGCTGCTCGGTTTACAAGGACCTCGACTCGGGTGCACCTTAAATATCCCAGGAAACAAAAAAATGGGTAAACAAGCTGTGGTACTTATGTACAATGGAATATCACTCAGCCATGAAATCAATGTCCTAAGGCTAGTAGCAGCATAATGAGTGATTTAGGTACGATGATACTAAGAAAAATAAGTCACACAGGTAATGAAACTTATAAGATATCACTTATAGACAGAACGTAAAAATCTCTACACATGAACTGTACAAAACAGAATGGAGTCACACATTTAGAAAACACACTATGGCTGCTTACGGGGAAAGATGAGGTGGGGTGAGGCATAAAACAAGAGTTTGAAATGAGCACCGATACCTTTCCATCAACCAAATATGTAATAGACAAGACCTACTCATTGCTCAGTGAACAGGACTCAACACACCCTATTCACCGCAGAAGAATATATCTGCATAGTAAGAATCTTAAAAAAGTATTTATTGATATCTCTCTGTAAGTGAATCAAGTGGGTGTAAAGCAGCATAAACACAGCATTGAAAATCAGCTAAACCCCATTATAAATATAAATTACAAAAAAAAAAGATAGTGAAAGAGAAATTCTTACAAAATTCGTTCAGGAGCTGTGATGCAACCTGGATTGACCACATGTAGACCCACAGCTGGAAGAGACATAAGGCTGGACACGCTTGGGTCTGACAGGATTGGTGAGGGTGGGTGAGCAAATGCAGACCCTTTAAAGTAATACTGTGTGCTACCCATTCCATGGGTCCCAAATCTCCAGGTTCAAGGGAATCTTCCTACAGCTAAAACATGCATGGGAAACCCAGAGGATGGTACACCCAGTGATCGGGAAAGGTTTCTAAAACGCACGTTATTTTTCATCTCCTGGCACTCGGGTTTGTCATTCCAGCCACTTTACTATCAATCTCCCCACTTGGAGAATCAGCACCTTTAACCTCCTATTTCGTACAGTTTGCAAATTGTCCAGAGGATGAACGGGGAGAGGGGGAGCCAATGAGAGACCAGCTCTAGGTGTTTGGACAGGCACATGTCACTCTAATTTCCAATCAAGAATAAGAATTAACCAAAGGCTCAGCCTGCCCCCACCCCCGAACCAGGATGGGGCCTGAAGCAATCCTGCGGTTTTGCAGCCAGCTCACAAAAAAGCGAGTTGAAAGATGGAGCTCAGGGGCACTGCAATTCAAAAACCTGTACAGTTATAAAGGACAGCTCTCGTCCAAAAATATATTGAGGGAAGGCAACGAAGAGGACTTGAAAGCAAGGCAGAATTGTAGGAAACAGTTTTTAAGAGGTAGATTGGAGTCACCTTTAAAGCAAGTGAAAAGAGACAGAACTTCGACAATGATGCAGTTGGCCAAAAAGGGCCTATGCATTTTTGTCCTGAATATATTCACGAACAATCACATACACATTTTTTGGCCAACCAAGCAGGCGGGCAATGCAAATCCACACTACAAAGAAGTTTCCCTCCCCACCGCTCAAAAGGGCCATCTGAGAAAAGTGTAAAAACCAGAATGGCAGGACAGGACATGGAGAATTGTGAGCCTACTTATGCTGATGGGCAGGATGTAAATTGCCAACAGCCACTCTGCATAATTGTATGGTGTTTCCTAAACCATCTAAAAAACAGAACTACAGAGCCTAGGGCACTTCCACTCAGGGCCGTATATCTTGGGAAAACTAAAAATCAACAAGACACAGCCACCCCAATGTTTAGGGCAGCTCTGTTTACAAGAATCTCGACTTCAGAACACCTTCAACATCCCAGGAAAGAGAAAAAGGGATAAATAAATTGTCATACTTATGTACAATGAAATATCACTCAGCCATGAAATCAATGTCATATGGCCAGTAGCAGCATAATGAGTGGATTTAGGTATGATGATTCTAAGTGAAATAAGTCACACAGAAAAAGAAATTCATCATAAGAATATCACTTATAAAGGGAACGTAAACATGGCTACACATGAACTGAATTAAAAAACAGAACAGAGTCTCACATTTAGAAAAAACTCTTATGTCTTCTTAAGGGGAAATGTGAGTTGGGGTGATGCATAAAACAAGAGTTTGATATTAGCACAGGTACCATTCCATAAAACAAATATGTAATAGACAAGATCGACTCCTTGCTCAGAGAACTGGACTCAACACCTCCTATTTCCTGCAGAAGAATATATCTGACTAGTAAGAATCTTAAAACCTATGTATTGATATGTCTCCGTAAGGGAATCAAGTGTGTCTAGAGCAGCATAAACACAGCAGTGAAAATCAGTTCAACCCCATTATAAAAATGAATTTCAAAAACAGCGAAATTCTTACACAATTCATTCAGGGGCTCTGATGCAACCTGGATTGACCCCATCTACACCCACAGCTCAATGAGACATAAGGCTGGACACTTGGGGCTGAGAGGACTGGTGAGGTTGGGTGAGCAAATGTAGACCTTTTTTTGTGTGTGTGTGGTACGTGGGCCTCTCACTGTTGTGGCCTCTCACGTTGCAGAGCACAGGCTCCAGACGCGCAGGCTCCGGATGCGCAGGCTCAGCGGCCATGGCTCACGGGCCCAGCCGCTCTGCAGCATGTGAGATCCTCTCAGACCAGGGCACGAACCCATGTCTCCTGCATCAGCAGGCGGACTCCCAACCACTGTGCCACCAGGGAAGCCCCAAATGTAGACCTTTTATAGCAACAATACGTGCCACCCATTCCATGGGTCCCAACTCTCCAGGTTTAAGGGAATCTTACTACAGCTAAAACATGCATGGGAGACCCAGAGGATGGGACACCGTGTGACCAGGATAGGTTTCTAAAATGCTCCTCATTTTTCCTCTCCTGGTGCTTGTGTTCCCCATTACAGGTGCTTTACTCTCAATCTCCCCACTTGGAGAGTGAGTGCCTTTAACCTCCTGTTCCACACAGTTTGCAATTTGTGCGGAGGATGAAAGGGAGGAGGGGGGACCAATGAGAATCTAGCTCTAGGCATTTGGATGGGCACATGTCACTCTAATTTCCTGTCAGGAAGAAGAATTAACCAAAGGCTCAGCCTGCCGCCCCAGAAGCAGAATAGGGCCTGAAGCAATCCCGCGGTTTTGCGGCCAGCTCACAAAAAAGTGAGTTGAAAAATGGAGCTCAGGGGCACAGCAATTCACAAAACTGCAGAGTTATAAAGGACAACTATCGTCCAAAAATTTGTTGAGGGAAGCCAATGAGGAGGACTTGAAAGCGAGGCAGAATTGCAGGAAACAGATTTCAAGAGGTAGATTGGAATTGCCTTTAAAGCACAGGAAAAGTGGCACAACTTCGACAATGATGCACTTGGCCAATAAGGGCGTAAGCATTTTTTCCTTGATATATATATATATATATATATATATATATATATATATATATATATATATATATATATATATATATATATATATATATATATTCTCTATATATATGTTAGCATCAGGTATTTGTTCTTCTCTTTCTTAATCACTTCACTCTGTATGACAGACTCTATGTCCATCCACCTCACTACAAATAACTCAGTTTCATTTCTATTTATGGCTGAGTAATATTCCATTGTATATATGCGCCACATCTTCTTTATCCATTTATATCTTGATAGACACTTAGGTTGCTTCCATGTCCTTGCTATTGTAAACAGAGCTGCAATGAACATTGTGGTACATGACTCTTTTTGAATTATGGTTTTCTCAGGGTATATGCCCAGTAGTGGGATTGCTGTGTCGTATGGTAGTTCTATTTTTAGTTTTTTAAGGAACCTCCAAACTGTTCTCCATAGTGGCTGTATCAATTTACATTCCCACCAACAGTGAAAGAGGGTACCCTTTTCTCCACACCCTCTCCACCATTTATTGTTTGTAGATTTTTGATGATGGCCATTCTGACTGGTGTGAGGTGATATCTCATTGTAGTTTTGATTTGCATTTCTGTAATAATTAGTGATGTTGAGCAGCTTTTCATGTGCTTCTTGGCCATCTGTATGTCCTCTTTGGAGAAATGTCTATTTAGGTCTTCTGCCCATTTTTGGATTGGGTTGTTTGCCTTTTTTAATGTGAGATGCATGAGCTGTTTATATATTTTGGAGATTAATCCTTTGTCTGTTGATTCACTTGCAAATATTTCTCCCATTCTGAGGGTTATCTTTTCATCTTGTTTGTAGTTTCCTTTGCTTTACAAGAGCTTTTAAGTTTCATTAGGTCCCATTTGTTTATTTTTGTTTTTATTTCCATTATTCTAGGAGGTGGATCAGAAAAGATCTTGCTGTGATTCATCTCAAAGAGTGTTCTTCCTACGATTTCCTCTAAGAGTTTTATAGTGTCTGGTCTTACATTTAGGTCTTTAATACATTTTGAGTTTATTTTTGTGTATGGTGTTTGGGAGTGTTCTAATTTCATTCTTTTACATGTAGCTGTCCAGTTTTCCCAGCACCACTTATTGAAGAGATGATCTTTTCTCCACTGTATATCCTTGCCTCCTTTGTCCTTGATAAGTTAACCATAGGTGTGTGGTTTTATCTCTGGGCTTTCTATCCTATTCCATTGATCTATGTTTCTGTTTTTGTGCCAGTACCATATTGTCTTGATTACTGTAGCTTTGTAGTATAGTCTGAAGTCAGGGAGTCTGATTCCTTCAGCTCCATTTCTTTTCCTCAAGACTGCTTTGGCTATTTGGGGTCTTTTGTGTCTCAATACAAATTTTAAGGCTTTTTGTTCTAGTTATGTAAAACCTGCCATTGGTAATTTGATAGGGATTGCATTGAATCTGTAGATTGCTTTGGGTAGTATAGTCATTTTCACATTGTTGATTCTTCTAATCCAAGAACATGGTATATCTCTCCATCTGTTGGTATAATCTTTAATTTCTTTCATCAGTGTCTTATAGTTTTCTGCATACAGGTCTTTTGTCTCCTTAGGTAGGTTTATTCCTAGGTATTTTATTCTTTATGTTGCAATGGTAAATGGAAGCGTTTCCTTAATTTCTCTTTCAGATTTTTCAGCATTAGTGTATAGAAATGCAAGAGATTTCAATGCATTAATTTTGTATTTGGCTACTTTACCAAATTCATTGATTAGCTCTAGTAGTTTTGTGGTAACATCTTTAGGATTCTCTATGTATAATATCATGTCATCTGCAAACAGTGACAGTTTAACTTCTTCTTTTCCAATTTGTATTCCTTTTATTTCATTTTCTTCTCTGATTGCTGTGGCTAGGACTTCCAATACTGTGCTGATTAATAGTGGTGAGAGTGGACATCCTTGTCTTGTTCCTGATCTTAGAAGAAATGCTTTTAGTTTCTCACCATTGAGAATGATGTTTGCTGTGGATTTGTCGTATATGGCCTTTATTATGTTGAGGTAATTTCCGTCAGTGCCCACTTTCTGGAGAGGTTTTATCATAAGTGGGCTTTGATGTTTGTCAAAAGATTTTTCTGTGTCTATTGAGATGATCGTATGGTTTTTCTTCTTCAATTTTTAATATGGTGTATCACATTGATTGATTTGCATATATTGAAGAATCCTTGCATCCCTGGGATACATCCTACTTGATCATGGTGTATGATTCTTTGAACGTGTTGTTGGGTTCTGTTTGCTAGTATTTTGTTGAGGATTTTTGCATCTATATTCATGAGCGATATTGGTCTGTAATTTTCTTCTTTTGTAGTATCTTTGTCTTGTTTTGGTATCAGGGTGATTGTGGCCTCATATAATGAGTTTGGGAGTGTTCCTTCCTCTGCATTTTTTGGGAAGAGTTTGAGAAAAATGGATATTAGCTCTTCTCTAAATGTTTGATAGAATTCACTGTGAAGCCATCTGGTCCTGGACTTTTTTTTGTTGGAAGATTTTTAATCACAATTTCAATTTCAGTGCTTTTGATTGGACTGTTCATATTTTCTATTTCTTCCTGGTTCATTCTAGGCAGGTTGTGCATTTCTAAGAAATTGTCCATTTCTTCCAGGCTGTCCATTTTATCGTCATAGAGTTGCTTGTAGTAATCTCTCATGATCCTTTGTATTTCTGCAGTGTCAGTTGTTACTTCTCCTTTTTCATTTCTAATTCTATTGATTTGAGTCTTTTCCCTTTTTTCTTGATGAGTCTGGTTAATGGTTTATCAATTTCATTTATCTTCTCAAAGAACCAACTTTTAGTTTTATTGATCTTTGCTCTCATTTCCTTCATTTCCTTTTCATTTATTTCTGATCTGATATTTATGACTTCTTTCCTTCTGGTAACTTAGGGTTTTAGTATGTTCTTCTTTCTCTAATTGCTTTATGTGTAAGGTTAGGTTGTTTATTTGAGGAGTTTCTTGTTTCTTGAGGTAGGATATTATTGCTATAAACTTCCCTCTTAGAAGAAATTTTTGCTGCATCACATAGGTTTTGGGTCATTGTGTTTTCATCGTCATTTGTTTCTAGGCATTTTTTGATTTCCTCTTTGATTTCTTCAGTGATCTCTTGGTTATTTAGTAACGTATTGTTTAGCCTCCATGTGTTTGTGTTTTTTCTTTTTTTTTGCCTATAATTCATTTCTAATATCATAGTGTTGTGGTCAGAAAAGATGCTTGATATGATTTCAATTTTATTAAATATACTGAGGCTTGATTTGTGACCCAAGATATGATCTATCCTGGAGAATGTTCCATGAGCACTTGCGAAGAAAGTGTATTCTGTTGTTTTGGATGGAAAGTCCTATAAATATCAGTTAAGTCTATGTGATCTAATATGCCATTTAAGGCTTGTGTTTCCTTATTTGTTTTCATCTGGGATGATCTGTCCATTGTTGAACGTGAGGTGTTAATATCCCCTACTATTATTTTGTTACTGTTGATTTCCCGTTTTATGGCTGTTAGCAGTTGCCTTATGTATTGAGGTGCTCCTACATTGGGTGTATATATATTTATAATTGTTATATCTTCTCCTTGGATCGATCCCTTGATCATTACATAGTGTCCTTCCTTGTCTCTTGTAGCATTCTTTATTTTAAAGTCTATTTTGTCTAATATGAGTACTGGTACTCCAGCTTTCTTTTGATTTCCATTTGCATGGAATATCATTTTCCATCCCCTCACTTTCAGTCTGTATGTGTCCCTAGGTCTGAAGTGAGTCTCTTGTAGACAGCATCTATATAGGTCTTGTTTTTGTATCCATTCAGCAAGCCTGTGTCTTTTGGTGGGAGCATTTAATCCACTCACATTTAAGGTAATTATCAATATGCATGTTCCTATGACCTTTTTCTTAATTTTGTGGGGTTTGTTTTTGTAGGTCCTTTTCTTCTCTTGTGTTTCCCACTTAGAGAAGTTCCTTTAGCATTTGTTGTAGAGCTGGTTTGGTGGTGCTGAATTCTCTTAGCTTTTGCTTGTCTGTAAAGCTTTTGATTTATCCTGAATGTGATCCTTGCTGGGTAGAGTAATCTTGTTTGTAGGTTCTTCCCTTTCATCACTTTAAGTATATCATGCCACTCCCTTCTGGCTTGCAGAGTTTCTTCTGAGAATTCAGCTGTTAACCTTATGGGAGTTCCCTTGTATGTTATTTGTCATTTTTTTCCTTGCTACTTTCAATAATTTTTCTTTGTCTTTAATTTTTGCCAGTTTGATTACTATGTGTCTTGGCATGTTTCTCCTTGGGTTTATCCTGTATTGGACCCTCCACGCTTCCTGGACTTGGATGGCTATTTCCTTTCCCATGTTAGGGAATTTTTCAACTATAGTCTCTTCAAATATTTTCTCAGGCCCGTTCTCTCTCTCTTCCCCTTCTGGGACCCCTATAATGTAAATGTTTTTGTGTTTAATGTTGTCCCAGAGGTCTCTTAGGCTGTCTTCATTTCTTTTCATTCTTTTTTCTTTATTCTGTTCCACAGCAGTGAATTCCACCATTCTGTCTTCCAGGTCACTTATCTGTTCTTCTGCCTCAGTTATTCTGCTATTGATTTCTTCTAGTGCATTTTTCATTTCAGTTACTGTACTGTTCATCTCTGTTTGTTTGTTGTTTAATTCTTCTAGGTCTTTGTTAAACATTTCTTGCATCTTCTCGATCTTTGCCTCCATTCTTTTTCTGAGGTCCTGGATCATCTTCACTATCATTATTCTGAATTCTTTTTCTGGAAGATTGCCTATCTCCATTTCTTTTAGTTGTTTCTCTGGGGTTTTATCTTATTCCTTCATCTGGTACATAGCCCTCTGCCTTTTCATCTTGTGTGTCTTTCTGTGAATGTGGTTTTTGTTCCACAGGCTGCAGGATTGTATTTCTTCTTGCTTCTGCTGTCTGTCCGCTGGTGGATGAGGCTATCTAAGAGGCTTGTGGAAGTTTCTTGATAGGAGGGACTGGTGGATGGTAGAGCTCTCCTCCATCATCTTGAAGGTCTCCTATAAATACCTTCTTATACTACCTATTCTCTATCCCCTTTGCCCCCTGCTTGCACCTCAGTTGGTCATGGTTCTTTACCATAGTGGGGTGAACCAAACCTTCATTTTTGAAGGGTCTGAGCCTTTATCAGTCCTGCCTTGATTGGGTTGTTATAGTAGTTTTCCACTGACTTTAATCACAGGGCAGGGTAGTAGTAAGTGCTGCCCTAAGGTATCTCTTCTATTCCATAGGCTTTTTTACAGCCATTGCAGATTCTTACCAATAAGCCTAGGGTAGTTGTTACTTCTTGCAATTAGCTCCAAGCAGCATAATATCATCAATGTGCTGGACCAGTGTGATGTCTTGCATAAGGAAATTGCAATCTAAGTCCCTTGGGAAAATTGTGAAGGGGTGGGCAGGGAAACTGGGACACTGAGAACCACCTGGCACACCATCCCTCCGTGAGTTCTAGCACCAAAGGGGCCACATATCTATTTTTAATTAAAAAATATTTGTAGCGTCCAGCCTTTCTGTATATTTGGAGCAGAACTTGGGGTGGTGTTGGTTTACACACTTGCTAAGCCTGCCACCATGCCTAGAAGTCTGGGTAACTTCTGCAGCTTTTAGAATGTTGGCTCATATTGTGATAACTCCACAAAGGCCCTGAGGTCAGGGGAATATGGACACAAAGAGGGAGCAAAAAAAGCAATTTTTCCTTGGGTACAGAAAGGCTCTCAGCTGCCCTGACCAAGGGCATGCCTTGCTCTTCAACCCAGAGTCTCAGAGGCAGGAGAGCCACTTTCTGTGTAGTCAGGAGTTTGGGTTATCACCATCAGCAGCCATATGGGTTTGGGAACATTCATCAGCTACAGAACTCGCTGATATGGAAAAGGAGACTTTTCAAAGGACAGCCCAAAATATTTTTTAAGCTTATGGAAAAAATGGAAGACTTTCTTCATGTGCCAGCTGCTGATAAGCATTTTTGTTTAAAGATATACCGAGTAGAAAAATAGAATGTTCCAAGGGACATTTCAGTGGATAAAGTTGGCTGTTCCAAGTGTCACTTAGAGGAAAAGTCACACTCAGCGACCGAGAGATCCCTTTCCTCCAGCCAAGGAAAGGGGATCTGGTGGGCAGCAACAGTGACTCCTGCAATGTTTTATTCCAAAGCCTATTTCAGGTAGTCTTTTGGTCAGAAAATTCAGCAGTTTCCTTAGCACATCATGCAGTTGATCTCTCCATTAGACTCTTCGTCTGGAAACATGCTCTATGAAATGCACACTGAGGCGGAGCAAGTGTCTCTACCCAGTTCGTGCCACTACACTGGGCCTGGTGTCTAGCGCCTTTCTATTTGGAATTCAGTGTTTTCATTACAATAATAACAATGAAAATAGCACAGACATATGTTTTCCTCTTCTTCAGACTAAGAAACTATGTAAACTAAAGTCTTATGCAACTCCAACAATTGTGGGTTCCTATGCAGGAGCACAAATCGACGCCTATGTACCATATGTTGAAATATTTGAAAGGTATGAATCAAGTGAACAAACTCTTAAATAAAATAAGTTGTATCTCTTTGCATTGATACATATGTCTTTATAACATCCTGGAAGGCCAAATTTGAGTTTTTCTTTTTCAGATTTCTCGAGGTTCCCTGCTGGAACAAGATGGCAGTGGAGAGTAGGCCACCAACCTGTAGCTCCCCTTCCCTCCTCTTCCATCTCTTGTTGTAGACTGTTTTGTGAGGGACCTTGTGCACAAGTGCGATAGTCTGCTCAGGCTGCCATTACAAAATACCACAGACTGGATGGATTAAGTAGCAGAAATTAATTTTCTCATAGTTCTGGAGGCTAGAAGTCCCGGGTCAAGGTGCTTGCTAATTCAGTTCTTGGTGAGTTTCCTTCCTGGCTTGAAGGTGCTGCCTTCTTGCTGTATCCTTATGTGGCCTTTTCCCTGTAACACGTGGACAGAGGGAGCTCTCTTGCCTCTTTCTCTTCTTCTAAGGACATCAGCCCTGTTGTATTAAGGTCTTACCCTTATGACCTCACTTAATGTTTGCTACCTCCTTAAGGTCCCATCTCCAAATACAGTCACATAGGGGTTAGGGTTTCGACATATGAATTTGAGGGAGACACAACGCAGTATGTAACAACAAGCTTGCTGACATTTCAGCCTGAATATCTAAGCTCTATCTACAAAGCCATTTTGAGTCACCCAACCAGGCCTTGAGCTGCTGATAACAAAACATGATCTACATGGATTTTTGAGGTCCCAGAACTTGAGCTAGATCAGTGCTGTCCAATGCAGTGATGAAAATATTCTGTATTTGGGATGTCCATATCGTAGCCACCAGCCACTTGTGGCTATTGAGTACTCAAAATGTGGTTAGTGTGACTGAGGAACTAAACTCTAAATTTTATTTAATTTTAATTAATTTAAATTTAATAGCTACATTTGATGAGTGGTTACCATATTCATTGCAGATCTAGAAGTTGGGGAGCAGGTTTTATGAAAACATGTCTCCTGGCCCCACAGACTCTTTGTACAGAGGGTGTGGAGCAGATTGCATTTTTCAAACATGACCAAACCCACATATTTATCCCATCCCACATGCTCTTTTTACAATGTTAATGACACACCTCTCTACCAAGAGTGGGGAATCTCTGTTCCCCCTAGGCAAGGGACTGTGACTGCCTGGACCAAGGGAGTATGGTGGAAGTGATAATATGTGACTTCCAAAGCTAAATCATAAAAAGGACACAGCTTCTGGCCACTTCACACTCTTTATCTCTCTCCCTTACCGCCCCCCCACACACACACACAAACTTTCAGAAATTTTCCTTTTGAAATTGTGGAAATAAGCAAAAAAACACCCAAATGAGAACAAACTCAAGCTATTTAATTCAGAGCTTATGTGGTGAGGGAGTCAGCCACCATCACCTGTGTTTTGCAGAGATCCAAAGGCAGGCAGAGGAGTGGAACAGCTCTAGGTAGAGAAAAGGGAAAGCCTCGGGTGTGCCCTGATTGGAAGTTGTTGGTCTGGGGAAGCTGCAGTCAGGCCAACTGGAAGTAGGGCATTTTGTGTGATTGATTAAGGGAGCAGATTTGGCTTTCTCTGGTTGGTCTTAAGTTGGAAATGGGGGCAAAAATTAGAGAAGCTCTCAGTTATTGATCAAGTCCTGGTCATTTGGGGCTTATTTCTACAGAAGTTATAGTGAGCTTCCAGGGCTGGTTGCACACATTGTGAGTCAGGGTTCTATTTTCATATATGGTCTAGCCATTGTCCATTTGTATGTTCAGCCTCAGAAACCAGCCACCATCTTGTGAGGAAGCTACCCATGTGGAGAGGAACCAAGGTCTTCTGACAGCAGCCAAAACTAAATTGCCAGCTCTGTGAGTGAACACCTTGAAAGTACATCCAAAGTCAAGCCTTCAAATGACTACAGGCCCAGCTGACACCTGACTGGAACTTCATGAGAGACCTTGAACCAGAGTCACCCAGCTAAACTACTCCTCAATTCACAACCCACAGAAACCATGAAAGATGTAAATGACTACTGTCATTTTAACCCACTGTTTTACAATTTTTTAATGCAGCGTTAGATAACTAATAAAGTGCAGCAGAAAAGGGCCAATCCCAGAACCCTCAAAGCTGTGGGGCCTGGGACAGGGAACTCTTTTGCCTGGATCTAAGGGAAGTACTGGTGAAAGGATATTGAATTTGTTTGTTTCAGTATCTAGGTGTTTCCTAGGGAAGGATGGGCTTATTTATACAAAAGAGGAATTTGAAGGACTGATTACAGTGTTTGAGATCAGGAAATTTTTTTTTACAAAAGCTGTAGCAAAAGAGCCTTTCATCTGGAGTACACAAATAAACTAAAATAGAATGAGACAATTTATTTGTTTGAGGTGTGATCACAAAAAGTGTACACATTTAGGCATAGTCACAGTGGAAGGAGAACTGCTTAAGCTGAGATGCTGTCTATCACTTTTCAAAAATGCCTGTGAAACCTCTTTCAGAATTGCCTACGAAGCTGGATTATGAGCTTCCCGTGAAACCAGACTCATCACTCAGACGGAGACTTGGTTTGTGATCCTAGACAGCATTTCCCAGAGTGATTACCCAACCTACTCCACAGACATGGCTCTGAATGGCTTAGAACTGTTTCTAAAACTAAAGTCTCCCCTCTGAGGACACTTGCTGTAAGAGTTATCTTTCTATAATACATCTCGGATCATGTGCTTCAGTGGCTCTTGGTTATATAGAGAATTAAGCCTCAACTTCTCAGCCAGATTTTCAAAACTTTCTACAATATACACCCCCCACCCAGCCTTCCAGTTTCGTCATCCCAAAACACACATGTCCACTCTACTTACCGGTGATGGGTACCGTTTACTGAGCCTTTATCACGTTCATAACACTGTGCTGAGAGCTTTACATAATACCTCATTTTATCTTTATATGATTTTGTAAGGTAAATGTTATCTTTATAGTATAGATAATAATAAAACTGTGATCACTAACACTGTGTACAGTGCTTACAGTGTGCTAAGCCAATGTACAATAGAATTATAATGTGATCCATATATGTAATTTAAAATTTCTAATGCTGCATTAGAAAGTAAAAAATGGTGAAATTTATTTTAATAAAATATTTTATCAGTAAGCTTATAATCAGTATAAAAACTTACTAATATATTTCATATTTTTTTGGTATTAAGTCTTTGAAAGCCACCATGCACTTTATACTTACAATACCTCTCAATCTGGACCCTAACTTTTCATTGCAAATACTTGATCTGTATTTAGATTTCATAAAAAGTACAGTGGAACAATAAGAATCACATACCCAAGTTGTTCCATACATACTTAAAAAGGTTTTAATACCTGAATCAGTACCAAAAAATCATTTCTTTTTCTATTCTCATTCCTATTGACAAAACTGCTTCAATTTAAACATTTTAATTTCAATCAATTAAAAGTGAATAAAATTTTTAAAATTTAGTTTCTCATTTGCACTAGTCACATACCAAGCGCTCAGTGGTCACATGTGGCTAGCGACTGCCATATTGGGCAGTACAAGTCAAGCACTTTACTGTCAACATGAATGTACGGGGTAGGTTCTGTCATTATCTTTATTTTACAGATAAGGAAACAGAGGCACAGAGAAGTAGGAACTTGAACTAGTACACACAGCTAATAAGCTGAAGCTCAGAATAAGACTTAGCTAATAAAGGTTGGAGCCAGGATTTGAACTCAGGATTATGTCCAAAGCCTAAATTTTCATCCATGTGCTAATTTCCTCTATACACTTAATTTCTCACTATTATCCTAAAATTCTTACTTTCTTATTTCTGGTTCTTTGTATCAGACTGTTCCCTCTGTCTGTGGTGCCTTGCAAGTGTAATTCATTCACTCAGATAGTCATTCAGTCAATCAACTTTTCAAAAATATTGCCAGTTATTTTTCACATGTCTCCCTTACAGCATAGAGCAGTGATCAAGACAGATGTAGCCCTGTCCTCTCAGAGCATATAGTTTAGAACAGCACTTCTCCAACTTTGGTCTCATGACCCTGTAACACTCTAAAATTGAGGACCACAAGGGGCTTTTGATTATGTGGGCTATAGCTGTTGATATTTATTATATTAGAGATTAAAACTAGGAAACTTTAAAAGTATTAATTCATTTAAAAATAACATAATGAACCTATTACATGTAAACATAAATAATGTATAACTATGAAAAGATAACTATATTTTCCAAAAGAAAAAAAAATTGAGTGGCATTGTTTTATAATTTTGCTAATCTCTTTAATTTGTAACGTTTTAAAAGATAGCTGGGTTCTCATCTCTACTTCTGTCTTTACTTTGATGTGATAGGTTATTTTGGTTGAGGTATATAAGGAAAATCTGGTCCCACCCAGATATGTAATTAGAAAGGAGTATCTTAAAAGTCTTTTCAGATAATTGTGGAAATTCTTCTTTGCTACTATACCAAAAATCAATAAGTGGTAATTTCTTTTTTTTTCCTTTAATAAGTGGTAATTTCTTAAAGGTTAGCTACAATGTGTAATCTGAAACCATATCAGTAGTAAATATATGAAATAAACTTTTCATATATTAAAATTCATTAGTTTAGCTTGCACTTTCAGTGGATCTTATATATGATTTTGTAACAACTTTCAATGTTCACTTGGAAAACATTGATTCACTGAGTTACACTGTTCTTTCAAATGTTGACACATTTCATTACACAATATAGAAAAAAATCACATTTATTAATAGCAACACTGATCACATCAGCAAAGTCTTTAAGTGTTGGAAATTTGTTGAGCTTGTGGTGACAAATAAAATTTTTCCAAAATTCTAATTTTTATTTGAATGCTTGAATTTTACCACTGGCAACACATATTTTGAGTTGTTTTTCTTTTTTTTTTATTTATTTATTTTTTTTTTTTTGCTGTACGCGGGCCTCTCACTGCTGTGGCCTCTCCCGCTGCGGAGCACAGGCTCCGGACACACAGGCTCCGCGGCCATGGCTCGCGGGCCCAGCCGCTCAGCGGCACGTGGGATCCTCCGGGATCGGGGCACGAACCCGCGTCCCCTGCATCGGCAGGCGGACTCTCAATCACTGCGCCACCAGGGAGGCCCTGAGTTGTTTTTCTTGAAGTGACAGAAATACTTTGTTCATTTTGAGAGAATGTCTACCAAGTACCCAGGTCTAAATAACCATAGCTTAACTGCCTATTGTTCTTTCAAGTAAAAAATGAAAAAAAAATCATCTAGCTTAGCTCACAATCCTAACAATCACACAAGCGCTTTTCCTTGAGATGACCATCATACTTCAGTGGGCAGCAAGGGCTTTGCATACTTCCCATTTTGTTATGTATAATATAAAATAGGTATATACTCAAGGGTCATGATTTTAAAAAATGAATCACTTTTACTGCTTAATCAAGGACATTCTTAAGTAAAACTAGCATTTTTTTTCTTCTGTGAATGGATGGGTGAAGAATACAACAGCTAATGCTGTAGGTTGTTGTCACAGCCTTGATTCATCTTAAGGCACCAGCAGTTTTCCCACCATTGCTTTTGTACCATCAGTGCAAATGTCAATACAGTGGAAAAGGTAAATAACAGTTTTATCATCAACCTAGTTTTGACCTTGTGAACCCCATGAAATAGCCTTGGGATCACAAGGGTCTGAGGACTACACTTTGAAGACTAATCATCTAGAAGGAAATATAATTACACAAGTACATTGGTAAGCTGACCAAGGGGTCAAGGAGGGCCTCATGGATATTTAAGTTTAGACCAGAAACACATGTGTCAGTGACCCAGGTAAACGAAGGGCAGGGTAGGGGAAGAGAGTGTCAGGCAGAGGCAGTGGTGTGCGTGAAAGCTGGAAAAGAGAGGCAGGCAGAAGGAACAAGTAGTGTTTGGCTGGAACTTGAACAATCACAGGGAAAGCAGTAGGTGATGAGCCCAGAGAATTGGGCAGGGCCAGCCTGTGAACAGGCCTGCAGTGTGTTGAGGGCATCATGTCACCTCTGTTTACTCCTGAAAGTGTTTAACCTGAATCTAATCATGAGGAGACAACCAGAAAAATCCAATTTAAGATATACTCTGCCAAACAACATGCCTGGACTCTTAAAAAAAATCCAGGTATTGAAAGACAGAAAAACGCTAAGGAACAGTTCTAAATTAAAGGAGACTAAAGAGATATGACACATAAAAACATTACATAATCCTTGATTGGATCTTGATTTTAAAAACCCACCACCAACAACAATAACTATAACTGACACTATTGGGATAATTAGGGGGATTTGAATTCAGATTGTATGTTAGATAATAATATTGTATCAAGGCTAAATTTTCCTAATCTGATGATTGTATTATGGTTATGTAGGAGAATGCCTTTAAGGGTATTTAGGGATGAAATATTAGTATGCCTGTGACTAATTCAACTCTCAAATGACTCATCCAAACTATAAGTATATAGAAAAAGAAAGAGAAAGAGATAAGACCAACGTAGCAGTATGTTAATAATTGATGAATTTAGGTGCAGTGTATATGGGCATTTATTTTACTATTCTTGCAAATTTTCACTAGGTTTGAAAACTTTTCAAAATAAAATGTAATATAAGGAGTTTGGGCTTTATCCTAGAATCAATGGAATCCATGGAAAGATGTTAACCAAGGGAATAGCATAATTAGAACTCTTAGGTTACAAGGGATCAAAAGCCAATTAGAAGAGGAAAACTACTGACTCATGTGATCAAATATGATGGGTGAGGCTGGTCTCTGGATTCCAGAATCTGGATCTCCTCAGGACCTACCACTCCACTTCCAACCCTTTGTCTCCCTCCTTTTACTCTATAACATTGACCTCATTCTTTGCAACTGCAGACACAATTTCTCTGCCAGGAACTATGGCCTCAGGTGAATGTGAGTTTATTGCCTTACTGCCTGGGAATCCTCTGCTCCCACCTATTTGAGATTGACTAATCCTCAGGAAGACATTCTGATTGGTCCTATAGAGATCATAGGTTCACCACTTTGACCAGTCATTGAGTCCATAGATGTGAACAATGATAATTTGTACCCCTGATCCTGGTCCTGCCCCTGCCCCTGTGAATCTGTTCCTCCTCTTAGAAACATATGCCAAGAAAGGATTAGATTTCCAAGAGGTTTACTGAGGGGAATGCCAGCAAAAGATAAACTAGAAGGGAGCAGGAGTAGGCAGGGAGAGGCTTCAGGCTGTAATGTAGGCCTGATGCCTATGAAAGAAGAGAGGAAAGGAAGAATGAGCAGGAAGAGCCTCAGGTCACAGTGCAGTTCTAAGAAAGTCTTCACCAAGCTAATAGAGGATTCCCAAATAGATTGCCATTAGAAAAGTACTACATCAGGCAGGAATGTCCCAGCTCTAGATCCCCATCATGCTCAGTCATTGGCTGGGAGCAGCCTGGGGAAAACACGGTATTCGTATGACACCATGGTGGATCCCAAGGTGCAGCAGCTGGAGCCTATCAGTCAATTATGCCCCACCTCCCCAGTAGGCTTTTTAGAAGGTCCGAACTGTATACTTTATTGTTGTTACAACCTGATGGTCAGAAAGGGAATGGGGAGAATGGAGAAAGAGGTGCTGGGCAGAAAAAGGATAAAAGCAATAGCTGTTACACTAGATTTCTCCACAAGGGAAAGAATCCTACATTTTCTTTGTCTTTCAGTCCTCAGTTCTTTGAATCTCTATGTCCTTACACAGTAATCAAAGCTTAGTAATTAAATTTAGATTCTGAAGATGATTACAAAAGAAGAGGAATAAAACAGATTTTATGAAATAATAGTGTGATCTTTCTCAGCCTAGATGGAGTGATTCCTTTGAGGGTAAAAACATGCATTTGATGTGTAAAGTCTAGTGTATTAAAATTTGCTTGTCTTATCACTCTAACTTCCTGTGATTTCTAATTAAACTTCAGGACACCTGTGAGGGTTTTTGTTTCTTATTTAATAGATGTGTGAATTAGTGGCAGAACTAGAACTAGAAACTAGGTTTCATCCATGTTCTACCCTTGTTCCCTGCCTCAGTCTCATCACATAGGTAACCAGGGCCAGAACACACAAAGGCTGGATTTGCACTGAAAGATGCTGAGATGAAGGACCTGAATTTAGTTTGGAATAGAAGAAAGGTTCAAATGAAATGGGATGGTACAGCTGCAATGGAAAAGAGTATGGTTGTTCCTCAAAAAATTAAACATAGAATTACTTTATGATCTGACAGTTCCATTTCTGGACACATACCCAAAAGAATTGAAAGCAGGAACTTGAAGAGGTATCTGTACATCCATGTTCATAGCAGCATTATTCATAATAGCCACATGGTGTAGGTGTCCATTGACTGATGAATGAATAAAGAAAATGTGGTATATACATTCAATGGAATATTATTCAGCCTTAAAAAGGAAATAAATTCTTTTTTCTAAAATAGAAGCATAGTTGATTTATGATAGTATATTAGGTTTCAGGCATACAACATAGTAATTCAATATTTTTATAGATTATACTCCATTTAAAGTTATTACAAAGTAATGACTATATTTCCCTGTGCTGTACAATATATACATATTAGTTTGTATCTCTTAATCCCCTACCCCTATCTTACTCTTCCCCACCATCCCTCTCCCCACGGGTAACCACTAGTTTGCTCTCTATATCTGTGAATCTGTTTCTGTTTTGTTATATTCGTTGTTTGTTTTATTTTTTAGATTCCACATATAAGTGATAACAGAGTATTTGTCTTTCTCTGTCTGACTTATTTCACTAAGCATAATACCCTCTAGGTCTATCCTCGTTGTTGCAAATGGCAGAATTTCTTTTTTTATGACTAAGTAATATTCCATCGTATATGTATAACACATCTTCTTTATCCATTCATATGTTGATGGGCATTTGGGTTGCTTCCATATCTTGACTATTGTGAATAATGCTATTGTGAACATTGGGGTCCATGTATCTTTCTGAATGACTGTTTTCATTTTCTTCAAATATATACCCAGGAGTGGAATTGCTGGGTCATATGGTAATTCTAATTTTAGTTTTTTGAGGAACCTCCATGCTGTTTTCCATAGTGGTTTCACCAATTTACAATCCCATCAACAGTGCACTAGGGTTCTTTTGTGTCCACATCCTCACCAAAGTTTGTTATTTGTAGACTTTTTGATGATAGCCATTCTGACAGGTATGAAGTGATATCTCATTGTGGTTTTGATTTGCATTTCTCTGAGGATTTTTTCTTGTGCCTGTATATCTTCTTTGGAAAAGTGTCTATTCAGGTCTTCTTCCCACTTTTAATTGGGTTGTTAATTATTTGATATTGAGTTGTTTATATATTTTGGATATTAACCCCTTATTGGTCATATCATTTGCAAATATTTTCTCCCATTCAGTAGGGTTGTCTTTTCATTTTGTCAATGGTTTCCTTTGCTGTGCAAAAGCTTCTAAGTTTAATTAGTTTCCATTTGTTTATTTTTGCTTTTGTTTCTTTTGCCTTAGGAGACAGAGCCAAAAAAATATTGCTATGATTTATATCAAAGAGTGTACTGCCTATGTTATCATCTAGGAATTTTATGGTTTCAGGTCTTACATTTAGGTTTTAATCCATTTTGAGTTTATTTTTGTATATGCTGTGAGGAAATGTTCCAATTTCATTCTTTCACATATAGCTGTTCAGTTTTCTCAGCACCATTTGTTGAAGAGACTGTCTTTTCTCCATTATATATTCTTGCCTCCTTAAAAAGGAAGGAATTGCTGACATATGCTACCACACAGATGAACTTTGAGGACATACTACTAAGTGAAATAAGCCAGTCACAAAAAGACAAATACTGTATGATTCCACTTATATGAATCACCTAGAGTAGTCAAATTCATAGAGATGGAAAGTAGAATGCTAGTTGTCAGGGGCCATGGGGAGGGGAGAATAAAAAAATGAAATGGGACAACTTTGGAAAGCCATTTGAGAGGATCAACTAAAGATGAATTTAGTATATTCTAGAACCCAGCAATCACACTCATTGGTATATGCCCAAGATAACTGAGTGCATTTGTTCATCAAAAGACAGGGGCAAGGATGTTTATAGCAGCACTATTCATCTGGCCAGAAACACTCAGATGTCCACCCATGGGAGGATAGGTAAGTACTCGTATAGCAGAATACTATACAGCAATGGAAATGAACAAACTACTGCTACACACAACATGAATGACTCTCACACACATGAAGCTGAGCAAAAGTGATTCCATTATAAAGATGGTAAAGTAATCTCTGTTGTCAAAAGTCAGAATAGTGGTTAATTTTGGGGAGGAGGTGGAGGAGCAACAGGGGGCAAGCATGAAGGTGGCTTCTGGGTGCCGTTAGTGACCTGTTTTCTCATCTGGATGGTAGTCACATGGGTGTGTTCACCTTGTGAAATTTAATTGAACTTTACATGTATCATTTGAGTACTCTTTTGCATGTATACCTCAATTTTTAAAAGTTTGTTAAAATAATTGGTCAGGAGTAATTAGGCTTCTAGAGTCACCATAGAGTTTGAAATTAGTCTTTACATATATAACACTCAGAATAGATATAGTGGATAGTTTTGGGCCAAACTGTGGGAAAACAGAGAGCTTTTCTCCATAAAGCATGTATTGTTGTCTGACTATGTAGGAGTTAGTGGCAGACCCTTAGCATTTTAAAAATATGCTTCATGTTAAAAACACTTATGTACATTCACTCCTCACAACAAACCTGAGAGTAGCAATTGCTACCATCGCTACCTTCCAGGTGAGAAGTCCAGCACTCAGAAAACCCAGTGACCTACAAAGTTGTCTCAGATAGTAAGCAGTGGGGTCAGAATTAAGCCCAGGTAAGCTATAACCAAGCTTGTACTGGCTCATCCTTCCTGCTCTGCCTCCAAGTATCTTTTAGTATCTGGCAATGCCCCTCATTCACATGACATTGTGCCTGGGGAGTGTGGTTCTGATGAAATTATGTATATATTTCTATCTTAGAGAAAAAAATTCTATAATTTTCCTTGGTGTTTACCATTAGATTTAAATTTTGATTGTTTTAATTTTTAATTCAGTACTTTGTTAGAATGTCAATACATTAAGGAGTTATTTTATTTAGGCTTTTACATTACAAAAAAGTGTAAACGACATTAAAGGAACTTGAGAAGTTATGAAGTCTTCCATAATTTTGCTATCCCATTTAAATGGTAGTATCCCTTCTTCTAGATCTGCTCTTGTGTGTTTATTTTTCCCACTTTTTCCACTCAACAATAAATATCTTAGAGTCTTTAAAACTACATTTATAGGGCCTCCCTGGTGGCGCAAGTGGTTGAGAGTCCGCCTGCCGATGCAGGGGATACGGGTTCGTGCCCCGGTCTGGGAGGATCCCATATGCCGCGGAGCGGCTGGGCCCGTGAGCCATGGCCGCTGAGCCTGCGCGTCCGGAGCCTGCGCGTCCGGAGCCTGTGCTCCGCAACGGGGGAGGCCACAGCAGTGAGAGGCCCGCATACCGCAAAAAAAAAAAAAAAAAAAAACTACATTTATAGAAATAACTCTTTTTATGAGAGTAAAATTATTATTTAAAAATTGCAAACTGAAAAAACATGAGGAAAAAATGAAAATTAACTTAATTGCACAACTGAGCAAGAACAAGAACTAACAACTTATTGTGATATGTGTGTGTGTGTGTGTGTATATATATATATATACACACACACATATATCCCCACTTATTAAAGATTCTTTTCCCATATAGGTCATTACAGAGTATTGAGTAGAGTTCCCTGTGGTATACAGTAGGTACTTATTAGTTAGCTATTTTATATATAGTAGTGTATATATATCAATCTCAATCTCCCAGTTTATCCCTCTCTCCCTCCTTTCCCACCCTGGTAACCATAGGTTTGTTTTCTACATCTGTGACTCAATTTCTGTTTTGTAAATAAATTCATTTGTACCATTTTTTTAGATTCCACATATAAGTGATATTATATGATATTTGTCTTTGTCTGGCTTACTTCACTCAGTATGACAATCTCCAGGTCCATTCATGTTGTTGCACATGGCATTGTTTCATTCTTTTTTATGGCTGAGTAATATTCCATTGTACATATGCACCACATCTTCTTCATCCACTCCTCTGTCAATGGACATTTAGGTTGATCTATGTCTTGGCTATTGTAAATAATGCTGTAGTAAACATTGGGGTGCATTTATATTTTTGAATCATGGTTTTCTCTGGGTATATGCCCAGGAGTGGGATTGCTGGATGATATGGTAGTTCTATATTTAGTTTTTTAAGGAACTTCCATACTGTTCTCCATAATGGTTGTACCAATTTACATTCCCACCAACAGTGTAGGAGGGTTCCCTTTTCTCCACACCCTCTCCAGCATTTATTGTTTCTAGATTTTTTGATGATCATTCTGACCAGTGTGAGGTGATACCTCATTGTAGTTTTGATTGCATTTCTCTAATAATTAGTGATGTTGAGCATCTTTTCATGTGCTTTTTGGCCATCTGTGTGTCTTCTTTGGAGGAATGTCTATTTAAATCTTCTGCACATTTTTTGATTGGGTAGTTTGTTTTTATGACATAGAGCTGCATGAGGTGCTTATATATTTTGGAGATTAATCCCTTGTCAGTTGCTTCATTTGCAAATATTTTCTCCCATTCTATTGGTTGTTTTTTCATTTTCTTTATGTTTCCTTTCCTGTGCAAAATCTTTTGAATTTAATTAGGTAGGTCCCATTTATTTGTTTTTATTTTTGTTACTCTAGGAGGTGGATCATAAAATATATTCCTGCAATATATGTCAAAGAGTGTTCTGCCTCTGTTTTCCTGTAACAGTTTTATAGTGTCTGGCCTTACATTTAGGTCTTTAATTCATTTTGAGTTTATTTTTGTGTTTGGTGTTAGTGTGTTCTAATTTCACTCTTGTACATTTAGCTGTCCAGTTTTCCCAGCACCACTTATTGAGGAGACTGTCTTTTGTCCATTGTATATTCTTGCCTCCTTTGTCATAGATTAGTTGACCATAGTGTATGAGTTTATCTCTGGACTTTCTATTCTGTTTCATTGACCTATATTTCTGTTATTATGCCAGTACCAAACTGTTTTGATTACTGTAGCTTTGTAGTATAGTCTGAAGTCAGGGAGCCTGATTCTTCTAACTTCATTTTTCTTTCTCAAGATTTTTTTGGCTATTCAGGGTCTTTTGTGTGAAACCATAATTTTTTTTTTTTTTTTTTTTTTTTTTTTGCGGAACGTGGGCCTCTCACCGTTGTGGCCTCTCCCGTTGCAGAGAACAGGCTCCGGATGCGCAGGCTCAGCGGCCATGACTCACGGGCCTAGCCGCTCCGTGGCACGTGAGATCATCCCAGACTGGGGCACGAACCCGTGTCCCCTGCATCGGCAGGCGGACTCTCAACCATTGCGCCACCAGGGAAGCCCTGAAACCATAATTTTGATAGGCACATCACAGCAATTGGATAAAAGTATTTAAAAGGACACTTTGCTGCATAATTTTTTCATTCATAATGTTCTCTTCTAGTCTACTATGTATATAAATACAGTATAACTTTTTACATAATTTCAAAGATTATAAGCTTTTTTAAATTTATTTTTATTTTTTATTTTTGCTTTATAACAAATTTAATCAGTTATACATATACATATGTTCCCATATCCCCTCCTTTTTGCGTCTCCCTCCCACCCTCCCTATCCCACCCCTCCAGGCAGTCACAAAGCACCGAGCTGATCTCCCTGTGCTATGCGGCTGCTTCCCACTAGCTCTCTACCTTACGTTTGGTAGTGTATATATGTCCATGCCACTCTTTCACTTTGTCACAGCTTACCCTTCCCCCTCCCCATATCCTCAAGTCCATTCTCTAGTAGGTCTGTGTCTTTATTCCTGTCTTACCCCTATGTTTTTCATGACATTTTTTTCCTTAAATTCCATATATATGTGTCAGCATACAGTATTTGTCTTTCTCTTTCTGACTTACTTCACTCTGTATGACATACTCTAGGTCCATCCACCTCATTACAAATAGTTCAATTTCATTTCTTTTTATGGCTGAGTAATATTCCATTGTATATATGTGCCACATCTTCTTTACCCATTCATCCGATGATGGACACTTAGGTTGTTTCCATCTCCGGGCTAACGTAAATACGGCTGCTATGAACATTTGGTACATGTCTCTTTTTGAATTATGGTTTTCTCAGGGTATATGCCCAGTAGTGGGATTGCTGGGTCATATGGTAGTTCTATTTGTAGTTTTTTAAGGAACCTCCATACCGTTCTCCATAGTGGCTGTACCATTTCACATTCCCACCAGTGCAAGAGTGTTCCCTTTTTTCCACACCCTCTCCAGCATTTATTGTTTCTAGATTTTTTGATGATGGCCATTCTGACTGGTGTGAGATGATATCTCATTGTAGTTTTGACTTGCATTTCTCTAATGAGTAAAGATGCTGAGCATCCTTTCATGTGTTTGTTGGCAGTCTGTATATCTTCTGTGGAGAAATGTCTATTTAGGTCTTCTGCCCATTTTTGGATTGGGTTGTTTGTTTTTTTGTTATTGAGCTGCATGAGCTGCTTATAAATTTTGGAGATTAATCCTTTGTCAGTTGCTTCATTTGCAAATATTTTCTCCCATTCTGAGGGTTGTTTTTGGTCTTGTTTATGGTTTCCTTTGCTGTGCAAAAGCTTTTAAGTTTCATTAGATCCCATTTGTTTATTTTTGTCTTTATTTCCATTTCTCTAGGAGGTGGGTCAAAAAGGATCTTGCTGTGATTTATGTCATAGAGTGTTCTGCCTATGTTTTCCTCTAAGAGTTTGATAGTGTCTGGCCTTATATTTAGGTCTTTAATCCATTTTGAGCTTATTTTTGTGTATGGTGTTAGGGAGTGATCTAATCTCATACTTTTACATGTCCCTATCCAGTTTTTCCAGCACCACTTATTGAAGAGACTGTCCTTTCTCCACTGTACATTCCTGCCTCCTTTATCAAAGCTAAGGGGACCATATGTCCGTGGGTTTATCTCTGGGCTTTCTATCCTGTTCCATTGATCTATCTTTCTGTTTTTGTCCCAGTACCATACTGTCTTGATTACTGTAGCTTTGTAGTATAGTCTGAAGTCAGGGAGCCTGATTCCTCCAGCTCCATTTTTCGTTCTCAATATTGCTTTGGCTATTCGGGGCCTTTTGTGTTTCCATACAAATTGTGAAATTTTTTGTTCTAGTTCTGTGAAAAATGCCAGTGGTAGTTTGATAGGGATTGCATTGAATCTGTAGATTGCTTTGGGTAGTAGAGTCATTTTCACAATGTTGATTCTTCCAATCCAAGAACATGGTACATCTCTCCATCTATTTGTATCATCTTTAATTTCTTTCATCAGTGTCTTATAATTTTCTGCATACAGGTCTTTGGTCTCCTTAGGTAGGTTTATTCCTAGATATTTTATTCTTTTTTTTGCAATGGTAAATGGGAGTGTTTCCTTGATTTCACTTTCAGATTTTTCATCATTAGTATATAGGAATGCCAGAGATTTCTGTGCATTAATTTTGTATCCTGCAACTTTACCAAATTCATTGATTAGCTCTAGTAGTTTTCTGGTAGCATCTTTCGGATTCTCTATGTATAGTATCATGTCATCTGCAATCAGTGGCAGCTTTACTTCTTCTTTTCCAAATTGGATTCCTTTTATTTCCTTTTCTTCTCTGATTGCTGTGGCTAAAACGTCCAAAAATATGTTGAATAAGAGTGGTGAGAGTGGGCAACCTTGTCTTGTTCCTGATCTTAGTGGAAATGGTTTCAGTTTTTCACCATTGAGGACGATGCTGGCTGTGGGTTTGTCATATATGGCCTTTATTATGTTGAGGAAAGTTCCCTCTATGCCTACTTTCTGCAGGTTTTTTATTATAAATGGGTGTTGAATTTTGTCGAAAGCTTTCTCTGCATCTATTGAGATGATCATATGGTTTTTCTCCTTCAATTTGTTAATATGGTGTATCACATTGATTGATTTGCGTATATTGAAGAATCCTTGCATTCCTGGAATAAACCCCACTTGATAATGGTGTATGATCCTTTTAATGTGCTGTTGGATTCTGTTTGCTAGTATTTTGTTGAGGATTTTTGCATCTATGTTCATCAGTGATATTGGCCTGTAGTTTTCTTTCTTTGTGACATCTTTGGTTTTGGTATCAAGGTGATGGTGGCCTCGTAGAATGAGTTTGGGAGTGTTCCTCCCTCTGCTATATTTTGGAAGAGTTTGAGAAGGATAGGTGTTAGCTCTTCTCTAAATGCTTGATAGAATTCGCCTGTGAAGCCATCTGGTCCTGGGCTTTTGTTTGTTGGAAGATTTTTTATCACAGTTTCAATTTCAGTGCTTGTGATTGGTCTGTTCATATTTTCTATTTCTTCCTGATTCAGTCTTGGCAGGTTGTGCATTTCTAAGAATTTGTCCATTTCTTCCAGGTTGTCCATTTTATTGGCATAGAGTTGCTTATAGTAATCTCTCATGATCTTTTGTATTTCTGCAGTGTCAGTTGTTACTTCTCCTTTTTCATTTCTAATTCTATTGATTTGAGTCTTCTCCCTTTTTTTCTTGATGAGTCTGGCTAATGGTTTATCAATTTTGTTTATCTTCTCAAAGAACCAGCTTTTAGTTTTATTGATCTTTGCTATCATTTCCTTCATTTCTTTTTCATTTATTTCTGATCTGATATTTATGATTTCTTTCCTTCTGCTAACTTTGGGATGTTTTTGTTCTTCTTTCTCTAATTGCTTTAGGTGCAAGGTCAGGTTGTTTATTCGAGATGTTTCCTGTTTCTTAAGGCGGGATTGTATTGCTATAAACTTCCCTCTTAGAACTGCTTTTCCTGCATCCCATAGGATTTGGGCCATCGTGTCTCCATTGTCATTTGTTTCTAGGTATTTTTTAATTTCCTCTTTGATTTCTTCAGTGATCACTTCGTTATTAAGTGGTGTATTGTTTAGCCACCATGTGTTTGTATTTTTTACAGCTCTTTTCCTGTAATTGATATCTACTCTCATAGCATTGTGGTCGGAAAAGACACTTCATACAATTTCAATTTTCTTAAATTTACCAAGGCTTGATTTGTGACCCAAAATATGATCTATCCTGGAGAATGTTCTATGAGCACTTGAGAAAAATGTGTATTCTGTTGTTTTTGGATGGAATGTCCTATAAATATCAATTAAGTCCATCTTGTTTAATGTATCATTTAAAGCTTGTGTTTCCTTATTTATTTTCATTTTGGATGGTCTGTCCATTGGTGAAAGTGGGGTGTTAAAGTCCCCTGCTATGATTGTGTTACTGTCGATTTCTCCTTTTATGGCTGTTAGTATTTCCCTTATGTATTGAGGTGCTCCTATGTTGGGTGCATAAATATTTACAATTGTTATATCTTCTTCTTGGATCGATCTCTTGATCATTATGTAGTGTCCTTCTTTGTCTCTTCTAGTAGTCTTTATTTTAAAGTCTATTTTGTCTGATATGAGAATTGCTACTCCAGCTTTCTTTTGGTTTCCATTTGCATGGAATATCTTTTTCCATCCCCTTACTTTCAGTCTGTATGTGTCTCTAGGTCTGAAGTGGGTCTCTTGTAGACACCATATATATGGGTCTTGTTTTTGTATCCATTCAGCCAATCTGTGTCTTTTGGTGGGAGAATTTAGTCCATTTACATTTAAGGTAATTATCGATATGTATGTTCCTATTCCCATTTTCTTAATGGTTTTTGGTTCATTATTGTAGGTCTTTTCCTTCTGTTGTGTTTCTTGCCTAGAGAAGTTCCTTTAGCATTTGTTGTAATGCTGGTTTGGTGGTGCTGAACTCTCTCAGCTTTTGCTTGTCTGTAAACGTTTTAATTTCTCCATCAAATCTGAATGAGATCCTTGCTGGGTAGAGTAATCTTGGTTGTAGGTTTTTCTCCTTCAACACTTTAATTATGTCCTGCCACTCCCTTCTGGCTTGTAGAGTTTCTGCTGAGAGATCAGCTGTTATCCTGATGGGGATTCCTTTGTGTGTTATTTGTT